>NW_026652285.1:91654428-91823770 GCF_009828535.3 Hylobates moloch | reverse complement strand
GGGCGGCCGGGCAGAGGCGCTCCTCACTTCTTCCCAGACGAGGCGGCCGGGCAGAGGCGCTCCTCACTTCCCAGACGGGGTGGCCCGGCAGAGGCGCTCCTCACTTCCCAGACAATGGGTGGCCGGGCAGAGGCGCTCCTCACCTCCCAGACGGTGGGTGGTCGGGCAGAGGCGCTCCTCACTTCCCAGACGGTGGGTGGTCGGGCAGAGGCGCTCCTCACTTCCCAGACGGTGTGTGGTCAGGCAGAGGAGCTCCTCACTTCCCAGATGGGGCGGCCGGGCAGAGGCGCTCCTCCCTTCCCAGACGATGGGCGGCCGGGCAGAGGCGCTCCTCACTTCCCAGATGGGGCGGCCGGGCAGAGGCGCTCCTCCCTTCCCAGACGATGGGTGGTCGGGCAGAGGCGCTCCTCACTTCCCAGGGCGCTCCTCACTTCTTCCCGGACGGGGCGGCCGGGCAGAGGCTGGGTGGCTGGGCAGAGGCGCTCCTCACTTCCCAGATGGGGCGGCCGGGCAGAGGCGCTCCTCACTTCCCAGACGGGGCGGCCGGGCAGAGGTGCTCCTCACTTCCCAGACGGGGCGGCCGGGCAGAGGCGCTCCTCACTTCTTCCCAGACAGGGTGGCCGGGCAGAGGCGCTCCTCACTTCCCAGTCGATGGGTGGCCGGGCAGAAGCGCTCCTCACCTCCTAGACGATGGGTGGCCGGGCAGAGGCGCTCCTCACCTCCCAGACGATGGGTGGCCGGGCAGAGGCGCTCCTCACTTCCCAGATGGGGAGGCCGGGCAGAGGGGCGGCCGGGCAGAGACGCTCCCTACCTCCCAGACGGGGCGGCGGCCGGGCAGGGGCTGCAATCCCATCACCCTGGTAGGCCAAGGCAGGCGGCTGGGAGGCGGAGGCTGCCGTGAGCCCAGACCACGCCACCGCACTCCAGCCCGGGCAACACCGAGCACCGGGTGAGCGAGACTCCGTCTGTAGTCCCAGCACCCTGGGAGGCCGAGGCGGGCAGAGCGTTCGGGGTCAGGAGCTGGCGACTAGCGTGGCCAAGATGGCGAACGCGCGCCGGCAGGCAAAGGAGAAAAAACAGGCAGCAGGGGCGGGCGCCGGCAGTCCCAGGCAGTCCGCGGCGCGGGGCAGCAGCGAGACGAGGAGCTTGCTGCCTGGGCTGCAGAGGGAGAGAAAGAAAGAAAGAAAGGGAGGGAGGGAGGAAGGAAGGAAGGAAGCATAAAGAATATATTTTAATTGCTTCACAAAATAAAATTGAAAGCCATAAGTTGAGAAAAAAAACCAATGCTTTTGAGAGGTTTTGCTATTCACTGTTTACTTTTACCTAAGTTTACCTAGAATCATCGCTCCACAATTCCCAGAGTTTAACTAGAGTTTGGATAACTTTTTTTTTTTTTTTTGAGACGGAGTCTTGCTCTGTCGCCCAGGCTGGAGTGCAGTGGCGCGATCTTGGCTGACTGCAATCTCTGCCTCCTAGGTTCCCGCCATTCTCCTGCCCCAGCCTCCCGAGTAGCTGGGACCACAGGCACCTGCCACCATGCCTGGCTATTTTTTTGTATTTTTAGTAGAGATGGCATTTCACCTTGTTAGCCAGGATGGTCTCAATCTGCTGACCTCATGACTCGCCCGCCTCGGCCTCCCAAAGTGCTGGGATTACAGGCGTGAGCCACTGCGCCCGGCGGAGTTTGGATAACTTTCTGGCTGAAAATATGACAAGGGATTAAGCACCAGTTGAAGAGCTGGATAAGATGTCCTTTAATGCCCCCTATACCACACCTAACCCAAGTATTATGATTGGAAATAGTTCCTCCTTGTTTCCTCATTTATCTCACCTTCAATTCCAGTGGCTGTGCATTGAGCTTGGAATATAGAGACTTTTGTTCAGAAAGTCACCTCATCTTTCTAAGACTTATTCTTGTACCTGTACAATGAGGGTGTTGGCTTTGATATGATTAAGGCCCTCTAAGTTCTGAACTTTGTTAGCACCTACAGTGTGCCAATGATCTGACAGGAGGGCAGAAAACAGAACTTAAGAACAAGATTCTTGACTTCATGGAGTTTAATTTCCCAGGATCACTTCTGCCCATTGATTTGTGCCTGTGAATTCAAAAGGATTTTATTTGACCTTGGAATCTATTTGCATGTTTCTAGATTGCCTGGAAGTTCTCCTTCCCCAATCCTCTGCAATTGTTTTTGAGATATGCAATTGATACATTTCTACGAATGTTTCCTACACATGACATCTAATTCTCCATGGTTCAAAATGGTATTCTATTCCATTTTGTGAAGATCAGTGGGGTGAAACCTTAGACTTTTCAGGGTATGAACAATGAAAAAAGAATTTATAAAGTAACAACAAATATCTGGTTTTGTCTCAGTCCGAAGTAGTAGCATGATTTTCATCAGATAACCTTATCATCCAATGTCACAAAGTAGCTAAACCCAGGAGGTCTGGAGTCAGCCAGAACAAGACCACAATTTATATTCCTCTCGTTACTAGCTATGTGACCTCGGGCCATTCCTTTACCTCTCTGAGCTCGTTTTCTCATCCTAGAGTTTTCTATGAATTAAATGAGAAAGTGCATGTAAAACATTTAGCACAATATCTGGCTCACAAAGAACACTCAATAAATGATAGCTATTATGAGAGTTAATAGCCAATGGCATGAAGATTCACAAGTCACCAGAATGACTCTTTTTCCAACTAGTCATAGTTTCAAAATATGTTGATCCTAGACAAACCATTTTACTCTTCTAGACTTCAGTTCCTCCATCTGTAAAAATGGGGAGAAAAATGAAGTGTTCTCCAAAAGTACACCTTTTAGGAAAAGTGTTCTATAATCATGAAAGCAAAGAGGTTTCATTACATTCATCACTTCTGTAAACTCCAACGGTTGATAAGTCAGTTTTCTGGGATGTCTTCTTAGAATAGCATAATGATTAAAAGCACAGATTCTGCATCCAAATTGCCTAAGCCTTCATCCCAGTTTTCTAGTTTATTTACCATGTATGGCCTTAAGCAACTTACTCAATCTTGTGCTTAAGTTTTCTTATCTGCAAAAGAAGAATAATACGAATACTTACCTCATAAGATTGTTGTGATTACTAACTGAATTATCTATTAAAAGCCCCAGGTGTCTCACATGGAGTGAATGCTATATAAGTGCTTATTTGTTGTTATTACATTGTTGTTGCTGCTGCTTCTATTTTGAAGGATTCTGAGGTCAATTCTGAATTCAAGAGAAACAAACACTGTGATTGGCTAGCTATGTCTAACAAAGACCTGGAAGAGGAAATGGCAACATATGTGATTGAAACGGGAAAGTGCTACCAGTAGGTCATTGGGTAGGTCATTAGCTCTGGAGGAGAAATGGTGTGACATACTATACAAAAAGTTGGCTTCATTGGAGGACATCGGAATCATTTGAGAGATTAGAATCAGGCACATGAGGGAGAGGCAGAGAAGAAGAGAGCTTTCTTTTTCTTTCTTTCTCTCTCTCTCTTTTTTTTTTTTTTTTTTGCATCTCTGGTCTTGAATTACACGTGGCAAGATATGGCATGTAAGGTGGGGCTGCACAGAGAGAAGTCTTTTGGGACAGAAAATATGGTAGAAATGGTTGCATCCTCAGGTCTTTCTAGAAATTTCCAAAATATATTGGAGCCCACTACAAGGCCTTATTTTTGACAGAGCCTTTTTCTATTCCAAAGATTGAAAAGATTTAGCCTCTCAAGTCACTAATTACCAAACTGGGTACAGTGGTGAGCTTAAAACTCCAATCCTAGTTCTGTGGCAGGAACAGTGGTATGTTTTATTTTGTCCCATTTTCTTTCAAGGAAATGTGAATTCTAATTCTTATTTGTCACTTGCTGATGGTGTTAGGGTTAACTTAAAAAAAGTTATTCCTAAGTACTTGGTGAAACTTTGAATTTACAGTGAAGCTTCACTAATTTGGTCTTGTGTGTGTAGTTTGGGGGAGTGTAGTTTTTGGAGGAGGGCATTCAGAAGGTGCAATGCTTTTAAACATGCAACTTCAATAATTTTTTTTCAAATAGAATCCCTTTAGTGAGAATAACCATTAACGGAATACTTACTACAGTTCTCTGTGGTGTTTAGTATTATCATTCCCATTTTTCAGATGAGGAATGAGGGAATCAAGTCTCAGGAAAATCTCTAACTTGCTTAGGGTCTGTGTTAGTTACATATTGCTGCATGTAAAACCACCTCCAGACCTCAATAGCTTAATCAATACTCATTTATTATCTCTCATAAGTCTTCTCAGTTCAGTGGCTCTGCTGATCTGAGCAAGGCTCTACTAATCTTGGTTGTGCTCACTCATGCCTCTTCAGTTAAGATGGCAGATCAGCTGGGAACTGGCTGGTCTAGTATGACCCCACACACATGTCTGTCGTTGTCTGGCTGTCAGCTGGGTGATGAAGGTGACTGTCCCACAGTTTTCATCATCTAGCAGGTGAGCCTAGGCTTGCCCTTATGGCAGTAGCAGGATTCAGTGCACATGTGTGCAGAGAGAGAGAGACAGAGAGAGGAAAAAGAGAAGGAAAAGGGGGAGGAGGGGGAGGAGCAGCAGGAGAACAGCCACTATCTACCTCAAATTCTCCTGAGCCCTAGGCTTGGAACTGGTGCAGTGTTACTTCTACCACATTCTATTGGTAAGTTCAGATTTAAGGGAGTGGAGAAACAGACTCTTCCTATTGATAGGAGGAGCTACAAACATTACAAGGGCATAAATATAGTGGGAATTGAAGACTTGCAGCATTTTCTGGTTTGTTTGTTTGTTTGTTTGTTTATTTGTTTTGGTAATCTATCAAACACAAGTTTCTATCAAGAAAGTAAGAGTTAATCCATGACTAAGGGTTACTCCAGAGCTTAAGCTTTTAACCAACCAGCTGTGTAGATTCAACAATTTGTAATTAGCATTGGAATTGCTGGCAGCCCTGTCTTCTTGGAAGGCTTCATCTCAAAGTTTTTTATTTCAACCATGGAGGAGAGGGTTAACTGTTAGTTACAGCTACTGTAGTATAAACAACTTGCTCACACTGATAGATTCTCCTCTATGTCTTTATTTTTCCAAAGTACGAAAACAAAAACAAATACAATTGACAAGAATCCCTGTAGTCTGGCAGAGCTCCATGTAGGAGGACATGTGACATATTAAACCAGGTTTCAGTCATCAGCGTGGGAAGGAAAGGCACATGTGTCCTTTCAGTTGATCTCTGGATTGGGATACCAATTACCAATCAATCTTTAACTTCACCTGGTGAAGAAGCCTGTCTTACACCAAAGTATTTATGAGAAACAGAAGACACTATTGCCAGAAAATGGCCTTATTCTTTTCTTACGGTGGAACTAGCCATTAGGAAGTATAGTTTGAGAGGCACAGGTGCCTCTACCATGGGAAACTCAGGGTTTTGGTGTCTTGTATGCAGGTGTTTTGTTCTTACAAAGACAATTTCAGTTTAATTATCTCATTTAATTTTTACAAGCATTCTTCAGGGTACACAGAATAGAAATTAAAATTCCCTCGACAGTTGAGGAAACTGAGGCATGGGAAAAGGAAGGAGATTCCCAACATTGTAGGTTAGAGATGAGCCGAATAGAAGAAACTTGTGAACTTAGAAACTAGTTGGGTTTATTTTTTTTCTGACTCCATTATCTGGGGATAGAGACAAACGACCAATTCGCACTTGTTCTTGTGCCTGCGGAGGCAGCCGGGTGAATAACAGGCAGGTTAAAACACCCACATAGAAAAGCCTTCAAACGAGAGGTTGCAAAATAGCAATCTATCAGCCATACCTTCCCTGCTGATATTGTATATGAGTCATGCAGTGTTGAAAAACAAATACTTTAAAAACATTTTGAAATTATGAGGTTTTCTATAAAAACCTGGATTTTGTATTCTCTTGAAAGATAAAATCTAGAAATACTGGGCTCACTCACATTCCTATATGTATGGTAACAACACAGCAGAGTGCAGAAAAGGCAGACTTCCGGATGGCCATTTCCTCTTTAATTTCCATAGTCTCCATCGGGCCAGGTTCACCTTGTTCCCCAGAGGCATTTATATTTACAGCCACTTTATCAAGTGACACTTACAAAACAAACAAACAAACAAAGAAACATAATCACACCTTGAGATTCCATTGTATTTTTGTAGGAATGTATTTCCTCATTCTGTAGTTGAGAACAACTTTTCCTTCCACCTTAATATGATAATTATCAGAGCAAATTAACTCACCTCTGAATAACAGGCTGCATGCTTCTTCATTTTGATCCCAGCCTGAGGTATTTGGAAGGGCTTCCTCTAAGAGACACGTACTAGTCTTTTCTCATGTTGCTATAAAGAACTACCTGAGGCTGGGCATGGTGGCTCATGACTGTAATCGCAGCACTTTGGGAGGCGAAGGTGAGTGGATCACTTGAGGTCAAGAATTCGAGACTTGCCTGGCCAACATGGTGAAATCCCGTCTCTACTAATAATACAAAAATTAGCCAGGCCTAGTGGCACACGCTTGTAGTCCCAGGTACTCTGGAGCTTGAGGCATGAGAATCACTTGAACACAGGAGGCAGAGGTTGCAGTCAGCCTAGATCGTGTCACTGTACTCCGGCCTGGGTGACAGAGTGAGACTCTGTCTCAAAAACAAAACAAAACAAACAACAACAAACAAAACAAAACAAAAACTACCTGAGACTGGGTAATTTATGAAGAAAAGAGGTTTAATTGACTTGCAATTCTGCAGGCTGTTACAGGAAGCATGGCTGGGAGGCCTCAGGAAGCTTACAATCATGGCAGGAGGCAAAGGCAAAGCAAGCATGTCTTAATATGATGAATCAGGAAAGAGAGTGAAGGGGGAAGTGCCACATGCTACCTGACTTCAAACTATACTACAAGGCTACAGTAACCAAAACAGCATGGTGCTGGTACCAAAACAGAGATATAGACCAATGGAATAGAACAGAGCCCTCAGAAATAATGCCGCTTATCTACAACTATCTGATCTTTGACAAACCTGACAAAAACAAGAAATGGGGAAAGGATTCCCTATTTAATAAATTGTGTTGGGAAAACTGGCTAGCCATATGTAGAAAGCTGAAACTGGATCCCTTCCTTACACCTTATACAAAAATTAATTCAAGATGGATTAAAGACTTAAATGTTAGACCTAAAACCATAAAAACCCTAGAAGAAAACCTGGGCAATACCATTCAGGACATAGGCATGGGCAAGGACTTCATGTCTAAAACACCAAAAACAATGGTGACAAAAGCCAAAATTGACAAATGGGATCTAATTAAACTAAAGAGCTTCTGCACAGCAAAAGAATCTACCATCAGAGTAAACAGGCAACCTACAGAATGGGAGAAAATTTTTGCAATCTGCTCATCTGACAAAGGGCTAATATCCAGAATCTACAAAGAACTCAAATTTACAAGAAAAAAACAAACAACCCCATCAAAAAGTGGGTGAAGGATATGAACAGACACTTCTCAAAAGAAGACATTTATGCAGCTAAAAGACACATGAAAAAATGTTCGTCATCACTGGCCATCAGAGAAATGCAAATCAAAACCACAATGAGATACCATCTCACACCAGTTAGAATGGCCATCATTAAAAAGTCAGGAAACAACAGGTGCTGGAGAGGATGTGGAGAAATAGGAACACTTTTACACTGTTGGTGGGACTGTAAACTAGTTCAACCATTGTGGAAGTCAGTGTGGCGATTCCTCAGGGATCTAGAACCAGAAATACCATTTGACCCAGCCATCCCATTACTAGATATATACCCAAAGGATTATAAAACATGCTGCTATAAAGGCACAGGCACACGGATGTTTATTGTGGCACTATTCACAATAGCAAAGACTTGGAACTAAGCCAAATGTCCAACAATGATAGACTGGATTAAGAAAATGTGGCACATATACACCATGGAATACTATGCAGCCATAAAAAATGATGAGTTCATGTCGTTTGTAGGGACATGGATGAAGCTGGAAACCATCATTCTCAGCAAACTATCACAAGGACAAAAAACCAAACACCGCATGTTCTCACTCATAGGTGGGAATTGAACAATGAGAACACATGGACACAGGAAGGGAAACCACACACTGGTGCAACCGACTGTGTATAAGAGGAAATCCAAAGTATAGCAATAAAAAAAAAAAAGAGTAGCAAGAATTAAGACCTGACAGATAAATGGTGTCTAAGTCACACAGGCCCTGTATGTCATGTGAGGAAAAGTGACAATTATTTTATAGACAATGGAAAAACAGTTAAGGGCATTAAGCAGAAGACTAATTTATCCAAATAGCTAAGAGTATTAAGGAGAAGATGAATTTGTCCACAGAATGACATGGTGATATTTGCATTTTTAATAGATTATCTGGCGGCTATGTAAAGTATGAATTTAATGGCAGGCAAAACTGGAAGCAAGGAAACCATATCAAAACTTACTGCAAGAATCCAAGTAAAAGGTCATGAGAGACTCATTTGAGAAATCCTATAGGAAGTAAGACCAGCAAATCGAGAGATATATTATTTGGACATTTATTGAACACTAATTGTGTGTAGAATACTATGGGAGAAATTAACTGTCTAGTCCAACTTTCTATGTAATGCCTCAATTCCCAGTAAGTGGTTCCCCAATCACTGATTGGATATTACCAATGGCAGGGAGCTAACACCCTCATGCCATAGTCAATTCCTACTTTAGTTATTATAAACTACTTCCTTATATTGCTTCCTTATGTTGAACTAAAATTTACCTCTCCTCTCCCCCAAATTTCTGGTTTTGTCCTCAGGCTGCAGTGACAAAAGTTAATCCCTATTCTGCATAACAGCATTGCAGGTATTTGATGACAGGAATCATGTTTCTCAAAATTTCTGCACTTTTTAGCTAAAAAGTTATTTAGTTTTTTGTAGTATTCAATGCATCCTCCACCTGCCCCCAGAACACATGTTCAAATTCTACCCATTGTTTAAAGTCTGGCTTCAGTGTCACCACGTTGCCTCTGTGTCATGTATCTATGGATAGATTCCAACTTCCAATGGGCTTCTTAAAATGTAGCACTCAGAATTGAACCTCATTTTTCTGAGTGGTCTAACCAGCACACATTTATTCGGACAGGCTCTCTTCTCTTCCATCTTTTGGGATACAATGCCATTACTAATTCACTTAATGATACAAAAGGCCAGAAGGTTCTGTTGAGATAGGATTGTAGAGCAGGAGTGCTCAGCATCTGGTGCTGGAACCAGCAGCATCAGCATCATCTCAGAGCTTATTAAAAATGCAAATTCTCAGGCTCTCCCCGATCCGATTCAGAATCTGTGGGGGATGGGCCCAGGAATCTGTGTTTTCAAAAGCTTTCAGAGTAATTTTTGTACATGCTAAAGTTTGAGATGCTGTAGAGGGTCTTTGAGCATGTGTTTAAGGAGCTTTTAAAAGACCAGGTACTTATCTTTAAATAAATGCTTTGCCTTCTCTCAAATACAGGCTTAAGAACCTTTCTTAGGACCATGGACAGTGCCAGCATACGATGAACATTATTAAACGCTGGGGAAGAGAAACACCACGTGGCTAATTAAGCTTTACAATCCAGTGGTTGTGATAAATATTTTTTAAAAAATAAAAAAAAGAAAGAAAGAAAAAGAAAACAATATGCCCTTGGTCAATCCATCACAAAGAGGACTGAGCTGCTGACCTTTTCATTCTGCCTGTGCTGTGTGCACGGCAACTCTGTAACCTTTTCCAGCTGGAATAGAAAGTTCAATTAAGTTTGTTGGCTCAGAAATCTGCCCGTGTCCCGGAGAGCAGATTAGGCACTTAGGGGCTGCAATTATCCATCTGCTGCTTCTGCAAAACTGAAAAGAATGCACACGTGCCGTACCTATCTCTGGGCATATGCAGAGGCGGATATGTGCATATCTGTATGCATGCGCACACACGGGGGCTACAGACAGGCAATGGCTGCAGCTGAGAAATTCAATCGTTTCCAAATTTGGGTTCTTTATGTATTGTTGGTGATGATTTTTTAAGTTAGACAAGAGCCTGATAGTTGGGACCTGCCCAATTCCTGGCCACCACATTCATCCTCCCTTTGTAACTGAGTCTTCTGACCAACGCCGTGGACCTTTCCCAGGTTTGAGGGCAGAACATGGCCTTAGTCATGACCAGTGGCATTTACTAAAGCTGCTTTCGATATTCAGATGACTAAATATCAAAGCCTACCTTGCTCGGGAAAGCAATATGTGTAGTGGTTAAGAGTACTAGCTGCAGAAGTTGTGTCTGCATCTCAGCACAGCAATTTACAAACTGTGAAAACTTGAACATGTCTTTTTAACTCTCTGAGCTTGTTTCCTCATCTGTAAAATGGAGATAATAGCATTAACCTCACAAAGTGGTTGCGAAGATTAAACAAGGTGCATATTTCATTTTCTCGTACACAGTCTATTGAATAAATAATAGCTATGTTTCCAATGATATAATTGACCGTTACTTTGAATTTAGGCTGTGGTTTGGTAGGTGGATCTTTTTTTTTTTTTTTTTTTTAAGACAGAGTCTTGCTCTGTCACCCAGGCTGGAGTGCTGTGGCATGGTCATAGCTCACTGCAGCCTTCATTTACTGGGCTCAAGGGATCTTCCTGCATCAGCTGCCCCAGTAGCTAGGGCTATAGACATGTGCCACCATGCTCAGTTATTTTTAATTTTTTTAGTTGAGATGGGGGTCTCACTATGTTTTCCAGGCTGGTCTCCAACTTCTGGCCTCAAACAATCCTCCCAACTTAGCCTCCCAAAGTGCTGGGATGACAGGTGTGAGCCACAGTGTCTGGCCACTAGGTCTTTCAATTTCTCATCTAACACCTATGTCCTATGTCTAGAAACTGGGGAACCATCTTCCCTTGCCTTCATAATATCTGTAGTGCCTCACTACCTCTAGGATTATGTCCTGTCTGTTCTCTTGTCATAATCTATGGTCTTCTCCAAATTTCACAACCACTATAGCATGTTCTAATGATTATTCTTGGAAGCCCAGGGAAGTGAGCTTTTAAAAGTGTAAGTTAGATCTAATCACTTTCCTTAATCTCATTCTATTCCCAAGCATAAAGCTCTCCAATGGCCTTCCATAGTATTTAAATAAAATACAGACTCCTTGCAGTGGACTATAATGCCCACTACAATCTGGCTCTTGCCTAACCTCATTTTGTATTTATTGACTTCTGGCTCACAATTCTCAGGACACAACAGCTTTATTTTCAGGCCCTTAAATATACCCAGATTCTTCAGCCTCATGACTTTTGCACTGCTGTTCTGTCTGCCTGGGGTACTCCTTCCCTAGGTCTTCCCCTAGACCTTAACATCCATGGCTGTTTCTCACCATTTAGTGCCATCTCCTTGGAAGATCTTCCTGGATTACCCTTTCTAAATTAATCCACAGCTGCCACCCCACCCTCCAGTCACTCTTTATCCAGATTCACAATTTATTTTCTTCATAGTTAACTTGTTATTGATTTGTTACATATTAATTATCTATCTCCTCACCACTAAATTATAGTCTTCATGAGAGGAGGGACTTGGTTTATTCTGTTTTACACTTTGTCTCCAGTACTAGAAAAGTTCCCTACCTGCATAAAAGGTGGTCAATTTAGCATTTGTCAAATGAGTAAATTAACAGGCCCAAGCCTAGGGCCTGGTGCCCTTCTTTGATGACATTTGCTTGGGTCATACAGTGTTCTTCACTTCTGGATCCCATGTTGCTTGCTTGGCTCAGACACATCCCACTTCTTTTTGGATCTCTCCAATCCCGACCACCTCACTAATTCATTTCCAGGTATTCAGCATCATGGTTCCTGAATACCATGTTTTGTGTGCTCTCTTCTTCACCACTTTGTGCACAAACACAAAGTCAACTCCAGTTGGTACATCTGGAACAATATTCCTAATGAAGCCTAAAATTCTTAAGGAAGCAATATTTGCTTCTTGTCTATCCCTGCAGCCTCACCTTGCCCCATGCTGCCTGAGATACTGAATATATAAATGGAAAATGGCCAGATTGCATTTGGCAGTTGTATTAGTCCATTTTCATGCTGCTGATGAAGACATACCCAAGACTGGGTAATTTATAAAGAAAAAGAGATTTAATGGATTCACAGTTCCATGCGGCTGGGGACACGTTACAATCATGGTGGAAGGCAAAAGGCATGTCTTGCATGGTGGCAGGCAAGAGAGAGAATGAGAGCCAAACTAAAGAAGAAACATCTTCTAAAACCATCAGATCTCATGAGACTTATATACTACTACGAGAACTCTATGGGGTGAAACCACCCCATGATTCAATAATCTCCCACCAGGTCCCCCCGACAATACATGGGAATTATGGGAACTACAATTCCAGATGAGATTTGGGTGGGGACAAAGCCAAACCATATCAGCAGTAAAACTCTGACCCACAACCTCTGCAGCAATCAGCCCCAAATGGTCAGGATTTAGTTAATCCTTGCCACTTCCTTAATTTTTGCCCCGACTTCAAAGTCAAGACCAACCATAGAAAGTCAAGCGCTCTTCATAAACCAGTTATATAGGATGCCTGTTTCTACCTTCTTGAGACAACAACCTCCACTCAGAGCACCTGAACCCTTCATTTTTTCCACTAGAAGCCTCTCCCACTTCCCTGCCTGCTTTTGAGTCTGTCAAACACTAGTGATGTTGACTGACTTCCTTGCTATAGAAGGTTCTGAATAAAGAACCCCTGCCTCTTCTCATTTGGGTTGTCATCATTTATATCCACATGTATGGTCTAGGTATCTACTGCTGCAAAACCAATCATCCCAAAATGTAGTGGCTTAAAATACTCATTTTGCTCATAATTTTGATGTGAAGAATTTAAGAAGAGGTCAGCTAGGTGGCTTCTCTCTGAGCCATCTGGTATCAGCTATGCCAGCTGGGCCTGGAGGATCAACTTCCACCATGGTTTCTTCTTGGTCATGGGTGGAGGCATGTCTGGTAATTCAGTGCACTTTGTCTTTTGTTTCACTCCATGATGTCTCATTCTTCAGGGCCCTAACATGTGATATTCTCAGGGTAGCCATACTTCTTGCATGGAAGCTGGCTTCCAAGCGACAAGAAGCATATGTTGCCAGGCTAGTTAAGAGCTACACCTAAAATGGTCTATGGCCATATCCATCATATTTAATTGGTCAGATCAATCATGGGACCCACTGGGATTTTAGGGATGTGTGGCAATAGTCTCCATCTCTTAATGAGGGAGGGCAACATTGTATTATGGGAGAGCATGTGGGATGGGAGATATTGCTGTGGCTGTCTTTGAAAATACAATCTGTCATGTTTCCCCTTTCTTTCTGTTTTCCAGCTACACTAGTATGACTTTGTTATCGCAAATACATGACGTTCAGGATCTTTGCAAACACTGTTACCTCTGCCTAGAATGGCTTCTTTCCAAATCCTTGTCTAGTTATATTTAACTTCCACTGCAAATTTTAGCCACAATATCACTCCTTTCATATCCTCGGGGGAAATGTTTCCTGATACCCCCCTTCAAACCCACACACAGAAACTAAATCAGATCTCCCCAATTTTCTTTCTTAACAGCATTTGTCAAAGTTTCAAATTATGATCTTGTACTATTCCTGAGTTAATCTCTATTTTTTCTCTTCCCCGCGTGTGGATGTAAGCTTCAGGGGAGCAGGGTCTGAGCTTCTGCTCCTCAATACTTTACTCCAGTGCCAAGTACAGTCCTTGATGCATAGTAGGTGATTAATACATTTTTGTTAAATAAATCAGTGCCTGATCTTGCTGTTAGGGACTTGTGCCCATTGAAGAAGTCAGTTCATGGGCAAATTACGCTTACTTAATGATGTCAAAATGTAAAGATTTTTCAGCAATTATTGTTGTTCTCATTTAGTCCCTCCTGAATATTGACCAAGTATGCTAAAGCTCCAGGTCAGTCTAATAGAGTGAAAATGGCCTTGACTTTGTCTTCAGGAAGACTTGGGCTTGAATTTCTATGCTTACTAACTGTGAATTTAGGGGATTTATTTAACATTTTTTACCTTCCTAATTTCTCCATCTGTAAAGCAGGAATAATAATATATAGCTTATAGAATCTTCTTAAAGATTATGTTAGATAATAATCACATAATGGTTAGCATAATGCTTGATCCAATAATCTCCCCCAAAGTTTGAACTTTACACAAACAATTGAAAATGGAAACTTTAGCATAATGCCTTACCCTTTTTCCTTGATATAGCCTATTGGCACTGGATGATGTAATTTTTGCTTATACATGGTATTTCATCTTTAGTCTGATTTTAGTGTACTTGTTTAGGTAAACTGGAAATATTTCACTATTAAACATTTTAAAAATTCAAATTGACTTATAAAATCAGCATAATTGATTTATTAACTAAGAAAAAAATTTAAAAATGGTCTTCTATGGCTATTTCAGCTATTAACTTATTCATTCACTCACTTTTTTTTATCATTGAGTAGAACAACAAAGAAAACATTTTGAAGGGGTTTCCTTATTTGAAGGGACTATAATATATTATGGAAATAAGTGATGTTTAGGAAAACTAAGTTATTTGGGAATAGTAGAGACAAAACTCTAAAAAATCTTCCAGCACCAGTCATTTACGTTGCATCAGACTCCACAGACAGGAGTTTATTACATACACGCCAGGGACTTTACATACACAACCTGCAAGCATGTTCCCATTTTAGAGATTAGGAAACTGAGGGTCAGAGAGAAAACAGTGCACAAGCAGTAAATGGTGCAGCAAGAATTTGTATCCAATATTGTGTTAGTATTAGCAGGTGCTCTTTCTCCTCTGAATCCTTTCACAGCTTTTTTCCAGCCATGAAGAGATAGGCAAAGCAATAGAGAGCTATCAAAGCAGGGAAATTAATTTCAAGTTGCCTTAGTCATTGCTGTCAAACTCAAAAGCCCCGACATGGATTAGCGGCCTGTCCACTTCCTCCTCTGAGAGAAACTACCAGTCATGCTCCTGTGTGACCAGGGTGGCACCCCCAGAGCCTCTGCCAGCCCTGCCATCAGACAGGACGTGTCTGGGAAGAAGAATTTACAGCCAACTGCTCTGCCATTCAGGTCCCCATCTGTGTCAATTGAGTAATTTATGGATGCACTTTTTCCTGCACTGCAAAAGAGATGCACAGGACCTTTGGAAATAATTCAATCTCTTTTAAGGAAACAATTTGGGGAAATTATTGTTAATGCATCTGAGTAAGAGGTGCTCAACCCCAGCAAATATTTCATGCAATTATAGCAAAGATGAGACAGTGACAACCAGTGACCATCAATCATTCCCCAGATCAATAATAACCATGGAACATGAAATCAAACCTAATCAACACCCTGTGATGAAAGAACAGGGCCTCTTTTCTTTGCTCACAGGGTCATAGTCCCTTGAAAGGATTGGCCTGGAGTCCTTGAGATTGTAGAAAATACAGAAATAAACATAAAAATATGGGCTTTAGTATTAAGCAAGCCTGGGTAAGACATTATAAATTCTTGCTCTCAATATTGAACAAAATTATATAATATAATAATTAACACTCACTGTACACTTTTTCTTGATACCATGCATTATGCTAAGAACTTAATCTATTCTCTCTCATTTAACTCAAATAATATATGTGTGGAGTATGCACCAGCATGTCTTCTTTACAATGAAGAAACCAAATCTCAGAGATGGGCTTGCTTACTTAAGGTGACATTCACAGCAATTGACAGAACCAGTACTCAAATCCAGTCCTGTCTTACCAAAGCTTTAGTAATTTTTATGTTGGTTGCACATTAGAATCACCTGGGGAGATTTTTGAAATAGTCACTGTCTGGTCTCCACCCACCTTACAACATCCGAATCATCACCATTTGAGGGTTAGGATTCAGCATGTATTATTTTAAGCGAACATTTTGATAAGTTGTAGCAGACATACAGAAAAGTGCACAATGATATGTGGCACAGCATATTGTCACAAAGTAAACAAACACCCATGTAGCACACAGTTCAAGAAACAGGACATTATTAGCACCAGAAGCATGCTGGGGGTCCCTCGTGACCTTTTCCAATCACTACCACCTCATTCTGCCACAAGGATAATCATTATTCTGACTTTAAAAGGCAGATTTTTTTTTTTTTTTTTTGAGATGAAGTCTCACTTTGTCACCCAGGCTGGGGTGTAGTGGACCAATCCTGGCTCACTGCAACCTCTGCTTCCTGGGTTCAAGCAATTCTCCTGCCTCAGTCTCCCAATAGCTGGGATTACAGGCAGGTACCATGATGCCCTGCTAATTTTTGTTGCTGTATTTTTAGTAGAGACGGGGTTTCGCCACATTGGCCACGCTAGTCTCAAACTCCTGACCTCAAATGATCTGCCCACCTCTGTTTCCTAAAGTTCTGGGATTATAGGTGTGAGCAACAAGGGACTCAGAGCCCAAAAATGAGCAGGAGCTGTTCCTCCTGGGCCAGAGGTGCTGCTCTATCCTCGCCATTTCTAGGAAATGATTCCCGCAAGTAAACTGAATGACAGGCCAAAGGATTCCAGAATTGTCGAATCTTACCCCTTAGAATTATCCCTTTATCCTGGTCTCCTACTTGAGACTACCAATGGATGGGCCCAAAGGGGTGGCCAAAATAGCCACAACAATGATTAAAGAGTTGAAAGTAGGAAAAAAACCCCAGCAGATATTTATTTTTCCTGTTTCTGAACTTTATATAAATGAAGTCATACAATCGGCATGCTTCAGTGTCTAGCTTCAGGTATTTATGGGATTCATCAACATCGTGGAGCATATTAGGGATTTGTTCATTCTTGTTCCTATAGAGCATTTCATTGTCTGAATCTATTACAATTCATTTAGCCAATCTGCTGTTGATGGACATCTTTCCCATTCTTGGCTATTATAAATTATGCTTCTACTAACATTCTTGTATCAATCTTTTGCTTATCAAAAGTGTTTTCCTTTCTGTTGAGTGTCTATCTAGGATTGGAATCGCTGGGTCACAAGCTATAAAAGTATGTTCAGCCCTACTGCATCCAGGCATGTGTTCTTTTAAAAGTTCCCAGGTAATTCTAATGCACAGTGAGGGTTGAAAAATCCTGCATAAGTATGTATCACTTCCTTTATATAGAATTTAACTGGTATTGCTTTATGGAACAACATAATAAAGTCATACTAAAGTTCTAGGTAGAATATTTTATCATCGTACTAAAGAGAGCCCCTTCTGCTCCCTCTCCTAAATCTTATTTCCCGGAACCAGGGCAACTTTTTAATGTCTAAGCCTCAAAGGCTGGCTAGTCCTGGAAGAGAAAAGAGACTGGAAGCTTGTGTCTTTTATTCTTGGAAACAGGAAGATTTTTGTCATTGCAAAGGAGAGAATAAATCTAACAGTGTCATTTTGGCATGAAAATGTTTTAGTCATTGAAGACCCATGAAAGGAACCAATGGTGTTAGGAGAGATAATAAACAAACAAAGTGCTTAGTACAGAGGCTGGCCCTCAGTAAATGGTGTTGTAATTATGATTATGATTATTGCTATTATCAGTAGCAGCCACAGAAGTGAAAATATGCCAGAGTTGTGGTTTCTTCATGAAGCAGACCTGCTCAGTCATTTGTGAATACTCATACGTGTACTATGGACCAGAATCCGTATATGGCACAATAAATTCAAGGAGGAACAAACCAAGCTGTCTTGAAGGCACTCACTGTCTACCATTGTCTAGAGGGTGAGGGTCAACTCCAACTTGATTTCACTCTACTTCTTGTCTTGAGCTGCATCTCAGCTCATTCTGCCCATGAGTGCCCTATGTGGTAGAGAAGGCATGCTTAAAATGGTAGATGACTCAGAGAAAGTCCATCCCCACTGTTCCTGGAACATGGAAAAACAAATACCTGCTAAGCATGGGCCATGAGCCTTATTTCATGCCTGAAGGGATCTGCACACATAGATCTCCTCCCCCAGACACTGCCTGCTTTTGTCAGGGTGCTTCTAGTCTCAAATGAGAGAATAACTCAATTTGGCTCAGGAAGAAGAGGGTGGAAGAGATTTTGGTTGAAAGTTTCCACGCACACAGGAGCCCAGGAGAAAACTGCACCACTAAGCCTCCGACAGGGGAAAGTAAGCAGCTCCGGGAATGAATGGGTCCATCTGTTTGATCTCTGTGTTTGCGTTTGACTCTGACCGTCTATCTTTTTGTCTCTCTCCACCTCTCTCACATTCTCTGTATGTCATGGGTCCTCTTCATCTGTCTATGCCTTTTTCCCCTCTCTTTTCCAGATTTCTGTCTTTACTCACAGTCTCTACCTCAGAACTTCAGCTTGCACAGGCCTTTGGCTTGCCATGTCCTTAAATTGGTCTCAATTTAGTATTAGGGTTTCTGGAATTCTAGTGTCCCTGTATATTTGCAATTTTTTTCTGAGACTCTTCATTCAAACTTCCAAGAGCATCTTATTGGCTCAATTAATTGTTTAGTGCTAGCCACATGAATCACAGGTTGAATCACTGGCATATGGAAGGGTGTCCTGTGTGTTAGGGGCCTAACTCCAACATAATCTGCTGTAGCTAGAAGAGGGTTTCTTCATCTGATCTCCAAACGAAACTTGTTCAGTTACAAGATGGGCAATGCGTTTAAATATGTTGTATGCAATAGGCAATGAAACACAACTTAAAAACCTGTTAATCTTCAGAAACTTGAAATCTTTGAAACTTGCTTGGCCAGGGGCTCCTGAAAGCCAGAAATTTTGTTTTCGACCTCTCTGAATATCCAGCAATTTGTTCATTAGGCTCAATAAATATTTTTGAAATAAATTAGTTTACTTCTCTATACTCTGCCTCTTTTATAAGTGTTGATTCTCTTCATGTCCCAAGACTAGGGTTTTGTTCTTTCACTTACTCATTCAACAGATATTTACTGAGCATCTACTTCATACAACACACTATTTTAGACACTTGAGATTTAACAATGGATAAAATAGGCTAAAACTCTGCCTTGTGGAAC
Organism: Hylobates moloch; assembly: GCF_009828535.3. Taxonomy (NCBI): domain Eukaryota; kingdom Metazoa; phylum Chordata; class Mammalia; order Primates; family Hylobatidae; genus Hylobates; species Hylobates moloch. The sequence goes on along the minus strand of NW_026652285.1, from coordinate 91,804,710 downwards.
ATAATAGTAACTACTAAGAAAAATGATAAAGTAAGGTAATGGGATAGTGATGAGGAGAATTATTTATTTTCATCTTTATTGAGGTATAATTGACAAAAATTGTATCTATTTAAGGCATACAATGTGTCTTTTCCAAGCTATTTTATACAAATAAAAAATTGTACATATTCAAGGTGTACAATATGATAGTTTGATATACTTATGCAATATGTACTAGTTACCACAATTAAAGTGATTAACACATCTTCCCTACATGTAATTATCATTGTGTATGTGTGTATGGTGGGGGAAGGAGGGTTAAGGACACTTAAGATCTACTCTCTTAGCATACTTCAAATAAACAATACATTATTAACTATAGTCACCATGCTTATATTAGATACCCAGAACTTATTCATCTTATAAGTGAAAAAGTTTGTAACCTGTGACCAACATCTCCCCATTATCCTCACTCCCATTCCCTGAAAACCACCATTCTATTTTCTATTTCTGTGAGTTTTTTATAGAATCCACATATACATGAGATCATACAGTATTTGTTTTTCTGTGTCTGCCTTTATTTCACTTGGCATAATCTCATCCAGGTTCATCCATGTTGTCACAAATGGCAGGATTTTATTCTTTTTTAAGGTTGAATAATATTTTATTGTATGTATATACCACACTTTACCTATTTGTTTGTCAATGGACACTAAGATTGATTCCTTATCTTGGCTATTGTGAACAGTGCTGTAATGAACATGGGCTTGCCAGCTCCAGCCCCTCTCAGTTGCATTCTAAGGGCAGTCCTGCCTGTTCAGGGACCCTTGGAGGATACACTCTTCCATGCCTCCAGTGGCAGGCCCACGAAACCAACCTCTATTCCACTGTGGATTTTGACAGGGCCCTGCAATCCCTCTTAATACTTTCCATATATATTTATACACACACACAGGTACACACACATACACACATTGTGAAATGATTACTGTAGCCAAGCTAATTAGCATATTCATTACCACGCATAGTTACGTTTGTGTGTATGTGTGTGTGTGTATTTAAGACCTAATCTCTTAGTAAATTTCAAGTATGCAATACAGTCTTATCAACTATAGTCACTATGATGTGTATCGGATCTCCAGAGCTTGTTCTCGCTGTATAGCTGAAACTTTCTACCCTTTGACCAACAGAGGGAGACTATTTCAGATAAGGTGGTATGAAAAGCCTGGTTTGAAGAAATAATGTTAAGTAATTAATTGAACAAAAACGGGGAACAGACTTGTACAAATCGAAGGAGAGAGCTTTCCATTCAGAAGGAACAAGCAGTTAGTAGGATGAGCTACCACATACAGGTCTGTAAGACAGCAAGATGGTGTGATAGCTGGGCTCTGATAGGACCTCCAGTGATCCTTGCTTCAGAGTATGTCTTCCCTTGTATAGTCTCCTTCCATCCACCTTAATTCAGAGTTAGTCTGTGTGATCAATAGAGTATGGCAGAGGTGACAGTGTAACTTCCTCTAATAGGTGAGAAGAGGCACTGGCAATTCTGCCTAGGTCTCTTAGATCACTCACTCTGGGAGTAGTCAGTGCTATACATGGGAGCACACAGGAGTCCTACAGAGAGGTCCTTGTAGAGAAGAACTGAGGCCTTTTGCCAACAGTTTGCATCAACTTGCTGGTCATGTGAGTGAGACATCCTACAAGTGGATATGCCAGCACCTATCAAGCCTTCAGATGAAAGCAGCCTCCATAGACAACTTGACTGCAACCTTGTGAGAGACCTTGAATTAGAACAGTTCAGCTAAGCTGTTCCCAAACTCCTGACCCACAGAAACCGTGAGAGATTCTAAATATTTACTGTTTTGAGCCACTAAGTTTTGCAATAATTTGTTATGCAGCAATAGATGGTAACTAAAGGCAGGCAGTGAATCTAGAACAGAGTGAGCTTTGGAAGAATGCCGAGAATTAAGTTAGAGAGGGAGCACATGTTAATATCATATATGGCTTTTAGGTTATGATAAGGAATTTGAATTTATTCTGAATTTGATGGAAAACCATTGAAGAACTTTGCTCATAGAGGCGGCATTAGGTTTTAAAAATATCGTCCCAGACTACTGAATAGATAATCAAACATGGGTACAAGAGTGCAGGCAGGGAGACCTGTTAGATGTCTATGTGGTTTGTCCAAGTGAAATGTGATAGTGACATGGACTTTTCAGGCTCTGTTTGAATGGCTGAATCAATGGACTTTTCTGATGGATTGGATGTGAGATTTGAGGAAGTAAAAAGTCATGGTGAATTCAAGGTTTTTTTTTTTTTTTTTTTTTCTATCAGAAACTGGGAGGAAAAGATGCCATTTGTGGAGGCGAGGGTCACAGTGGTGGTGGTGTTAGTGGGGGCAGATTTGAAGGTTAGAGAATGCAATATTTAGAGATCAATAAGAAGAAGAGCCATCTATGAAGACTGAGAAGGAATATCCTGGGAGGTGGGAAGAAAATCAGGAGAGTGCACAGTCCTAGGGACCATGGGATGACAGTGCTTAAAGAAGCAGGAGTGAATAACTAGATGCGAGTGTTTTAGTAAGATGAGCTATGAAAACTAAGCCCCAAATTTGGCATAGTGAAGATTTTTGATAAACTTAGGGATAACAAACTGTCTTTCAGATACACTTATAAATTAATTAATCCCAAAGTATATTTTGCTAGGTTTTCTTTTCTGTGCTATGAGAAAATAAATGCAGCCACAACTATTTGTTCCTCGTCTGTCAAGTTTATGCAGTGATCTTCATTTTGCGAATCTCTTCCATATCAAACGACCTATCAATGGCAGCTGAATCTTCACCCTTGGAGAATTGTGGTTACTAAGAAGCTGTCTTGCATTGGAAGTTAAGAATCCTAAGTGTCAATTTTTGCTTTTGTTGCCATTGCCTTTGGTGTCTTCGTCATGAAATGTTTGCCTGTTCCTATGTTCAGAATGGTATTGCCTAGGTTGTCTTCCAGGGTTTTTATAGTTTTGGGGTTAACCCTTAAGTCTTTAATCCATCTTGAGTTGATTTTTTTGTATATGGTGTAAGAAAGGTGTACAGTTTCATTCTTCAGCATATGGCTAGCCAGTTATTCCAGCACCATTTATTGAATAGGGAGTCTTTTCCCCATTGCTTGTTTTTGCCAGCTTTGTTGAAGATCAGATGGTTTAGGTGTGTGGCCTTATTTCTGGACTCTCTGTTCTGTTCTATTGGTCTATATGTGTGTTTTTGTACAAGTACTATGCCGTTTTGGTTACTGTAGCCCCGCAGTGTAGCTTGAAGTCAGGTAACGTGATGCCTCCAGCTTTGTTCTTTTTGCTTAGATTGCCTTGGTTGTTGGACTCTTTTTGGTTCTGCATGAATTTTAAAATAGTCTTTTCTAGTTCTAGTTTCTAGAATCTCAATGGTAGTTTAATAGGAATAGCATTGAATATATAAATTGCTTTGGGCAGTATGGTCATTTTAATGATATTGATTCTCCCTATCCAAGAGCATGGAATGTTTTTCCATTTGTTTGTGTCATCTCTGATTTCTTTGAGCACTGTTTTGTAATTCCCCTGGTAGAGATATTTAATTTCCGTGGGTAGCTGTATTCCTAGTTATTTTATTCTTTTTGGGCAGTTGTGAATGGGATTGTGTTCCTGATTTGGCTCTCGGCTTGACTGTTGTTTTATAGAAATGCTAGTAATTTTTGTACGTTGATTTTGTATCCTGAGACTTGACTGAAGTTGTTTATCATTAACAAATGGAATCTAATTAGACTAAAGAGCTTCTGCACAGCAAAAGAAACTATCAACGGAGTAAACAGACAACCTACAAAATGGAAGAAAATGTTTGCAAACTATGCATCTGACAAAGTTCTAATATCCAGCATCTATAAGAACTTCAACAAATTTACAAGAGAAAACCCCAAACAAACCCATTAAAAAATGGTCAAAGGAGATGAACTGACACTTCTCAAAAGAAGACATACATGCAGCCAACAAGCATATGAACAAAAGCTAAACATTATTGATCATTAGATAAATGTAAATCAAAACCACCATGAGATACCATCTCACACCAGTCAGAATGGCTATTACAAAAAACCAACCAAACAAACAAACAAAACAGATGCTGGCAAATTTTCGGAGAAAAAGGAAACACTTATACACTGCTGGTGGGAGTGTAAATTAGTTCAACCATTATGGAAAGCAGTGTAGCCATTCCTCAAAGAGCTAAAAACAGAACTATTATTCGACCCACCAAGAACTACTATTCACCCAGCAATCGCATTGCTGGGTGTATACCCAGAGTAATGTAAATCATTCTGTCATAAAGACACACATATGCGTATGTTCACTGCAGCACGATTCACAATAGCAAAGACATGGAATCAACCTAAATGTCCACAAATGATAGACTGGATAAAGAAAATGTGGTACATATACATGATGGAATAATATGCAGCCATGAAAAAGAATAAGATCACGTCCTTTCCAGGAACATGGATAGAGGTAGAAACCATTATCCTTAGCAAACTGATAGAAGAACAGAAAACCAAATACTACATGTTCTCACTTATAAGTGGGAGCTAAATGATGAGAACATATGGATATATAGAAGGGAACAACACACACTGGGGCCTACAAGAGGGTGGAGGGTGGGAGGAGGGAGAGGATCAGGAAAAATAACTGATGGAGACTAGGCGTAATACCTGGGAGTCGAAATGATCTGTACAATAAACCCCTATGACGTGGGTTTACCTATATAACAAACCTGCACATGTACCCTTGATCTTAAAAGTTAAAAAAAAAATAGGAATCTTAATGTCTATTGGAAAGAAGAAGAGCTAAAGATAAGGGGCCAGGTGGAGCAGGGGTCAGGTAGTAAACCCTTGGTTTAATCCTCTGGGCCTCATGGAATCATGAAAAGTTGTCCTATAGGTATTTGATATTTTTCACTTTGTACTTTATCAAGCCACTGGTCAATACAGAGTTGTAAAGGTAGGAAGGAGATACTAACTGCATTTAGGAAACTATTGTGACAAAGCAGGATTTGGGTCATAGAGTTGTTAACTAGGAATAAAGAAATGTTTTTGCTAGATTTTAGGGACCTATAAAAAGTGTAGGAAGTGGAATGGGGGTGGTGGCATCAGAGCATTTGTATGATTAAGTAAAGAATCACAGATCCAAGAAATTCCCTTTCTTCTGTACTGGAAAATTTGAAAGACAGGCCTATTGTAAATTTCTTGCCTCAGTTTCTCTAGCTGAAGACACTTATTGCCTCAACCTCTGATGTTTCCATCACAGGCTTCTCTGAAAGAGGTCAGGAAAGCCCCTGCCTCTCACCTCTGCAGATAGCCATCCACTCCCAAAGGAAGCGGCTATTTATGCAGGTGAGCAAAGCAAACCTGAGGAGGAAGTGAAGTACATCTCCTCCTCTCTGCAACTCTACAGCTTTTTCTTCTCTTATTTGGAACTTTGAAATAAGATTGCATACATAAGGTGCTGGCAGTTAGCAGGTGCCCAGCTAACACCACTTATCAGAATTGGTGTTGTTTGTCTTATATTCTGTGTATTGGTTCCCTTCCTTCTGGACTTATCTTCCTACCAGGTGAGAGCATCTTGAGGGATGGAGTTCTTTTTATTCACCATGTATTCCCAAAGCCTAGTGCAGTCTTACACAGTAAGTGCATGAGGCTTAATGCTGAATTTAAATTTAAACTCAGTGTTTGTCTCTGTGGCTGTACAGTTTTTGTACCTGCCCGCAAAGCCCACTGACTTTAATTAATTTTGACTTCTCTTGGGATAGTAAGGCAATGTGGTCATTCATTCTTTCATTCATTTAATTGCTATTAGCTGGTCATGCTAGATATTGCACCCAAGTGAGAAAGACAGACATGGCTCCTGTTCTCTCAAAGCTTACAATCTAATGCCGTAGCTCCTCCACCAGATTTACCTTAGGAACTTTAAAAAAATATAACTCCCCGGACCACATTTCTATCCTATCGATTAATAAGTATTCATAATGGGGACTGGGGAATAGCAAGTACCCCTGTGTGATTCTGGGACTGTCCCTTTGGATGAAACACAGAGTTATGTCAGAAGGAATGGCATATGTATTATTCCTGATTCTACAACTTACTTTGGGACCTTGGGAAAGTCTCTTAATCCACCTGACCCTCAGTTTATTCACCTACAAAGTGAGAAAGATGTCTCTCCTTCCTACCTCCAAGGGCCGATGTGGGGAGAATATGAGATAATCAATAGTTGTGTGCTTGGTATACTTTACATTTCTATATACAAGTTATAAATCATTGTTATTGGGTATTAACCAGTATTTAGGACTTACATGTAGCTGAACCTTACTTACTAATTTAAAAATACATTACTGGAGCACCTACCATGCAAAAGTTAAAGTCCTTTATCTCTCTTGGACTCTGGATAGGGATTCACTAAATTAGCTGCAAAATTAGTGGCTGATGACATTTTAATGTAGTACCTCTCCAAGTACATTTGCATTTAACATCTTGAGGAAAATAATGAAATAATATAATTGATAATAATAATAGCAATCATTTTATGGAAATTTTACAATGTGCCAAGGTCTGGGCTAAGCACTTTACCTACAGCTGAAAAGAACATTTGGAACTGTCTAAGAGAGGCCACAAATCAATATATATTTGATCATTTTTTTAACTTTAATCCTATTTTAAAAGTCAGTGCAACTAAGAACAAGACAAACTCAAGAGAAATATAAAAATCGTAATCTATTATCTCACAAAAGATTGACAGCAGACACCGCTGTCACCTGCTTGAACCCCTAACTTAGGCTGAACCCTCCCATTTCACAAATTAAGAATCTGATGCTCAGAAAGGTGACATGGCTTAGGGACAATCCTCACATCTGTCTGAGTGCACTGGCTTTTATATGAAATTGCCTCTTCCGTTAAGCAGCCATCACATTCTCCAGTTCAGTCAATTAACCTGGTGCCTCAGCCTTCCACCAAGTTGTCCACCACAGGCTGAGCAAAGCCACCTCCTTCACAGCATGACCTGCCATGATCTCCAGCCCTTGGTGTCTCTCAGAAGGCTCCCTCAGTCTCTGTGTCTTTCATGTGTTTTCTCCTCTGCCCCAGTGTGCATCACAGAGAAATGTTCTGTTGGGCATAAACTCCTGGCGTTTCCGCTCATGATCTCCTCCTCACCTCATTAGCCACTTGGTACCCTTTGTCTGGAAGATGGGTTTCTGGCACAGCAATTTAAGCAGTCAATTTAATTGGAAGATTAGGAAAGACCTGGTGTCTCAGCCGTCATTTGAGAATAGGCTGAGCAATGGTCCATTTTAAAGCATATTCAGGCTCTCAATTTCTGCATATTTTTCACAGTTCCCAAACTTCTTAATTGTTGTGGCACCACTGGTCCCTTCATATGTTCATGTCTGTGTCCAAGCATTGCCTCTGCAGAGAGCCGTTCCTGACAATCTTGTCCTTTGTGGCCCTCCATTGATTCCTGTGACTCTGTAATACAGTGGTGGATTGACTACCAGCCTCAAGTCCTAACCTGTTTTTGTATCCATAACCTTTGCCATGTAGATCTGGCAATTTCTCACTTTAAATGGGACGTAGCGGACAGATTGCAAGTTATCCCCAAGACCCGACCTCTTGGTATTTATGCCTATGTGTAATTCCCTCCCATGGAATGTGGGTAGGACCTGTGTCTTGCTTCTAACCAATAGAAGATGTCAAAGGTGATGGGGCAAGATTACAATGTGAATGTGATTATGTGACTACATTTTGTCATAAAAGACACCATCTTACTGGCAGACTCACTCTCCATTGCTGGCAGTGAAGAAGCAAAGCTGCCATGAAGCATGGCCATGTTAGAGAAGCCCATGTGCAAGGACCGCTAGCAGCATCTAGAAACTAAGCAAGAAACTGAAGTCCTTTGATTTATAGCCACAAGGAAATTAATTTGGTCAATAACCTGAGCAAGTTTGGAAGTGGGTCCATCACCAGTTGAGTCTCCAGATGAAAACAGAGCCTTGGTTAACACTTGAATTGCAGTCTTGTAGAGAACGCAACAAAGCCTTGTCCAAAAACTTGACTTGCAAAAGCTATGAGATCGTAAGTGTGTTTTTGTTTAAGTTGCTGGTTTTGGTCATATGTTATACAGCATAGTAAACTAACATGGCATATTTCCCTACTTTTTCACTTTGGGTTTGGCTGTGTGACTTGCTTTGTCTCACAGAATTTGGCAGAAATGCCATCGTGCAAGTCCCGTGCATGACCGTTAAGAGGTTTCATATGTTTTTGCCTGCTATCTTAAATTTTTGTCTTTGTTGGGAGAAACATATGCCCAGGCTAACTCACTGGTTTCAGAAAGAGGAAGAGAGACATGGAGAGATATTCCCCAGATAACTCCAGCCTAGGCTGATCATTCCCCAATGGATCTGCAGATATGCAAGATACACATGCTATTATTGCTGTATGCCACTGAGTCTGGATCAGTGTGATTCACTGGGTATCTGGCAGACCTGAGGCAGGAGCCCAAGTCTTCTGACTCTTAGTTGGTGAATTTTCACCTGCACCATATTTTGGTAAAAAAGCAACCAAAACTAAAGGCTGGTATTTATATTTGCATAATACTTCAGGGTCTGGAGTTAGAATGTGAGATTTATAGAGAAGAGTCATGAAGGCATTCTATAAAATAGTTAAAATTACATACTAAGTGTTATGTTTTGTGCATTTTGTGGAAGACATAATCTATAATGGTGCCTCATATTTTAAAATGGATTCACAACATTCCACCTGTTTAAGAACCACTGATATTAATGGAAATCATATTCTCCCTTGTTAAGTCCAGTGAATGGTATAGTTCACTGAAGAAACATAATTTCCAGACCCAAGTCATTTCTCTTCTTAAATCTTTTAAAAAATTTTATGGATTCATTTTTTGTGACTTTCAGGCAAGACACTATTTCTTTATACCCATGCATTTTATTTCTCAGTTTAAAAATAACAATATCCCCCTAAGGAGAGTGATTATAATAAAGACATTTTTAAAAATCCAAACACCAAGACACATTAAGAATGTGAATTCTGTTAAGCTATTTCAGTTCTCTGACTCCAAAAGATATTATTTGCCTCTACGTTAGTATGGCAATTTGGTAGGAAACGTGTCTCCACCTCTGCCCCTTGGTTTTCTCAGACTCTAAGTTGGGAGAATCATAGCTATATTGACAGGGTTGCTGTGAAGATTAAATGAACTAAGATGTGGAAACATGTTTGGCACAAAGGCTACAGTAACTGTTGAAAGTTATACGGCCGGGCGCGGTGGCTCACGCTTGTAATCCCAGCACTTTGGGAGGCCGAGGTGGGCGGATCACGAGGTCAGGAGATCGAGACCATGGTGAAACCCCATCTCTACTAAAAATACAAAAAAATATTAGCCGGGCGTGGTGGCGGGCGCCTGTAGTCCCAGCTACTCGGAGAGGCTGAGGCAGGAGAATGGCGTGAACCCGGGAGGCGGAGCTTGCAGTGAGCCGAGATCGCGCCACTGCACTCCAGCCTGGGTGACAGAGCGAGACTCCGTCTCAAAAAAAAAAAAAAAAAAAAAAAAGAAAGTTATAATACATTACACTTTACACAGCCTCAGCTCGATTTGCAACTCTTCAAAGTGGGAAGACCCACCTCTTTGTCTCCAAGTGGTTACAAGAGGAGTAGAAATGGGCTGTGTGTTAACTATTCACCCATACTTCTCCCTTTGGGAGCAGTATTACGTTATACATCTAGAACTCTTACTTTGGAGTGTAAGCGGTTATTGTGGTAAATACGTTGAAGAAGGAAGGACCCAGGATGGTTTAACAATAAAAGTAACAATTAGCATTTTTCTTGTTTTGCTAAAGACTTAAAGAGGCACTCAGAGAATTCTCAAATATTAAGGAGACTTAGAGATAACTAATCCACTTTTCTCCATTCCCATTGAGAGTGCCCTAGTCTCAGCCATCAATCCATCTCTTATCAAGAGCAATTAACTGCTCTCCCTGCCTCCAGTCCTGTTCCCCTTTAATTTATTCTCTTCACTGCAGCCAGAATAATCTCTCTAAAATACAAATCAGATATATTCTCTTCAAGGCCTTCAGTGGCCCTTCAATGACTTTAAAGACCAGACTTCGTAATGTATTCAAAGCTGGGCGTTTTCTTCTCTCTCACTCCACCCCTCCTCATTCTCTGTATCTGACACTTTAAATTTCATCTAATTCTTCCAGCCGCTCCTAACTGTCTCTAGTGGATGTGGTTGAGGAAGTTCAGTACATTTTATTCCTTTATTTCATGCCTGGCTCTGGAGGAAGATGAAATCAACACAGGCTATCAGGATATCACCCTTCTAACTGATGATGCTGTAAAAGAAACAAGTGGTGTTAGGACCATTTGTCAAACAAGTGGTGTTAGGACCATTAGAAGCCCTGTAATTCAGGGCTTCTAATCCTTCATCCCTGAATTACATGGAGTCATCCACCCCCATTCTCGGTAGAGCTGAGTGACCACGTGTCTTCCACAATGCAGAATTTTCCCTGTCAAAACTAGGGCATGGAGGAGCAGAGCAGAAAATCTTTGAAACTTGGCGGGTAGGCAATGATTTCTTAGATCGGACACAAAAAGCGCAAGTCATAAAAGAAAATAAATCATAAATTGTACTTAATAGAACTGCCACTCTTCAAAAAACACCAGTAAAAAATGAAAAAGCAAGCCACAAACAGGAAACAGTAGTTGCAAAGATTTACCTGATAAAGAATTTGTACTAGACTATAAAAAGAACTTTCACAACTCGTTAATAAAAAAAGTAAACAAACAAGAAATGGGCAAAAAATTTCAACAGGTATTTCGCCAAAGAAGAGATGGTGACAAATAAACACTTGAATAAATGCTCAACATCATTAGTCATTAAAGAAATACAAATTAAAATCACAATGAGTTGTTACTGTATACCAATTATAATGGGGGGTGGGAGACTAATAATATCAATAGGCGTATATATAAGGAAACGGAGACTCTTATATTGTTTATTGGAACATAAAATGGTATCACCAATTTGGAGAACATTTTGTTTTTTATAAAGTTATACATGCACTTATTATATGTCTTAGTTTGTTAGGATGGCCATAATAAAATACCACAGATTGGTATTTTATTGGCTTAAACAACAAAAATTTATTTTCTCATAGTTCTGGAGGTTAGAAATCCAAGATCAAGGTGTTAGCAGGTTTGATTTCTCCTGTGGCCTCTTTCAAACTACATCTTCAATACAAATTCTATCTCAAATACAGTCACATTCTGAGGCACTAGGGGTTAGGACTTCAACACATGAAATTTGCAGGGACACAATTGAGCCTCTAACACTGTATGATCCAGATATCTGACTTGAGTATTTATCCTAGATGAATAAAAACATATGTTCACACAAAGACATGTATCATAATGATTGTAGTGCCTTCATCGAACATCAAAAACTAGAAACAACCCTGGTGTCCATCAACTAACGAATGGATAAACAAGATGCAATGTACCTGTAATATGGAATTCTACTCAATCATGTAAAGAAACAAACTATTAATGTAAGAAACAACATAAATGAATCTTAAAAAGCATTATGTTAAGTGAAAGAAGTTAGACACAACAAGCTACATGCTGTATGATTCCATTTATATAACATTCTGGAAAAAGCAAAACTATAGGAACAGAAATTAAATCAGTGGTTTCCTGGCACTGGGGCTAGGGGAGGGGAGTGAATGCAGAGGTGCACATGGGAGATCCCGAGGATGATGGAAATATCTACACCTTAATGGAGTGGTGTTTACATGACTTTTTGTTTGTCAAAACTCACCAAACTGTACACCCCAAAATGGTGAATTCTACTGAATGTAAATTATATTTAAACAAATCATACTTTAAAATCACAATTAAAAAGAAAAAGAGAGAAACTGATTATGGACCAGAGGCTTATGAGCTTGCTCAAAATCTCCCAGGAAGTTATTTATACAGATTTAACTTGCACTTAGGACCCTGTTCTTAGTATAATCATTGTTTATTGAAATGTTAAGGAAAAAAAATTGTACCACCCTACAAGCAAAGAAACCTCATTAGCCACCCTTTCTGAGAAGGAATGACAATGGCAAGAACCCGCTGACCACACCACTGCCCTTCAGAGTCTGCACTGGCGACAGTCTTGCAAACTGTAATCTGGATAGGGAAGGGCCTCTAGGAGAAGGGCATGTTCATTTGAGAAACTCTGTGACTTTGCATTCTACTCTTGGGGAAGTCACATACATTTCACTGCTATGCTGTCTAATTTCTCCAAATGTGACGCTGCACATGCCTCAGTCTCTCCACTCCTAGGGAGTATAAGAGCCTTGAGTTCATCAGAGTCATATCCAGTGTTTGTTTAAAAAGACAAAATAATCACTGACATTTTAAAGATGCTTATCAAGTGTCACCCACTGTGTTAACAATTTACAGGTGTGATGAGTGCCCATTCCATATCCCAGACAACCCCATGTGCTAGAGAGGCTGGGACATAGTAGATGTGGTTGGCATCTTTTCCCTTTCCCTTCACTCTGACCACTTTAGTGCTCTTGCCCTGCCTTCCAACTTCCTGAACGCTTCCTCTATTAAAACCTATTTTTCCCAAATATGCAGCGGGATGAAAATAGCCCCACTGCACAATGATTAACCAGAGCTGGCAAATTTCCCAGCTCCCTGGCCTCATGGGTGAGATAACTCTGAAGCCTACACTCTCTACTGGCTTCCAGAATTCCCACAGAGAGTTTACTCCTCAGGTGCCCACCCTTTACTGGCTGCCTTCCTTTCATCTTTCTAACTTCTCCATTCTACTATCATGGGGAATTTCTTCCCCGTATAAACTACTTGTACTCCAATCCTTACCTCCTGTGGTCTGCATCTAAAGTAACCCAAACTAGAGATCTCATGTGGAATTGAATTAAATTCTTTAAAACATAGAAATAGTGTCCCAAATGTCAAAAGGAATACAGTTCATGGAGAGTTGCAGTGAAAGGAAGAGAGTTCATGGAGAGTTGCAGTGCAAAGGAAAGCCTTCTGGAAGTGGTGAGAATTCAGTTCAGCATTTAACCATGAGTTAGAGTAGAGGTGTCCCTTTAGTTGCATAGCAAAATCCAGTGGCTGAACTGTCATGGTTGAAGGAAGAACACAGTCATGACACTGGTCAAGGTGAGAAGATCCAGGATGTAAGCCATGGCCCAAGGTGGACAAACTGAATCTGCCTGGAAGATCCACAGAGCACTGGTATCCACAATACCACTGCTCTACAAGCCAGTCCTCCTCCTTTCAAGAACTTGAAAGAAAGCAAATAAATTGTGTGGCCAGCTCATGTGATGATATCTGACAGGTAGCCCCAGATTCCTGAGTGTCTCTAAGCTCCTTGCCAGAGCCAGGGTGGGCAGCAGTGTCTGAAAAATATAGTGGCTCCAGGAGCAATTTCTTTATGCTGATTCCAAAGAGATAAACTCGAGGGATGATGCACCACATATGATTACCTTTGTGAGCATCTTTTGCGTGTGAGTAATAATACCTATGTCATGGGACTGTCGTGGATAGTGGCAAAAGGGTGATCTTGTACTTGGTCCCTAGGCTTGGTTCTTGGAGGAGTGACCTGGTCCCCTATGTCAAAACTGTAAAATGAAGACCATGATCTCTACCTCCTAAGGTAAAGACATTTATGAGCGGCTGCATGTTGAGTGCCAAACTGATGCTCACTAAGTACCATTAAATTGCAGCCTAAAGACATATGGGGAGGGCCAGACTTGGAAAGAAATGGACAATGTCTTTTTCTGAGTCACCTCTCCCTAATCATTTTACCCAAGGCCACAGCTTCAGGGTGAAGGAATATTGGTCCTGAAGCTAATTAACTTGCATTTCAGGGCTCCACAAAGCCCAGAATTTTGTGTTGATACTTTGACTTATTTTTGTTAAATAGGGCTCCCTCTCCCAACTGAACAAGCTTTGGTCTCTACTAACTGGATCCACTTCTGACTAGGGGCAAAGGTTGTTGATGAGAATCTTCTCTGGGCTCACCTTGGAGTACAGATGAAACTAAAGAGTGAATCCCACCAGAATCATCCCCATAGGTCCACTGGGCCTTCTTTTGGTCTCCTCTTCCTTCCTTTATCATATTCTCCTCTGTACCTCCCTTGCATAACAGAGTCACAGAATGTTCAAGCATGGAGAGTAACAAGTTTTACTTTCTGATAAGAAGGAAGGAAGGAATGAAGGAAGGAATGAAGGAAGAAAGAGGAAAGAGAAAGAAAGAAAGAAAGAGACAGAGAGAAAGAAAGAAAGAAAAAAGAAAGAAAGAGAAGGAAAGAAAGAAAGGAAGGAAGAGAAGGAAGGAAAGAAGGAAGGAAAAAAGGAGAGAAGAAATGAAAGAAAGAAGAGAGAAAGGAAGAAAGAAAGAGAGGAAAGGAAAGGAAAAGGAAGAAAAGGAAAGGAAAGGAAAGCAAGGGAGGGGAAGGAGGGAGGGAGGAAGGAAGGAAGGAAAGAAGGAAGGAAGAGAAAGAAAGAGAGAGAAATGAAAGAAAGAAAGAGAGAAGGAGGGAGGGAGGAAGGAAGGAAGGAAGGAAAGAAGAAAGGAAAAGAAAGAAAGAGAAATGAAGAAAGAGAAAGAAAGAAAGAAAAAAGAAAGAGTGAGGGAGGGAGGAAGGAAGGAAAGAAGGAAGGAACGAAGGAAAAAAGAGAAGAAATGAAAGAGAAGAAAGAAGGAGGGAGGGAAGAGGAAAGAAAGAAGAAGAAGAAAAAGAGAAAGAAAGAGAGAATGAAAGAAAGGAGGAAAGAAGGAAGGAAGAGAAAGAAAGAGAAAGAAAGGAAAAAGAAAGAGGGAGGGAGAAAGGAAGGAAAAAAGGAGAGAAGAAAGAAAGAAGAGAGAAAGGAAAGAAGGAAAGAAGGAAAGAAAGAAAAAGAAAAGAAAGAAAGGAAAGAAAGAAAGAGGAAAGGAAAGGAAGGGAGCGGAAGGAGGGAGGGAGGAAAGGAAGGAAGGAGGAAGGAAGGAAAGAAGGAAGGAAGAGAAAGAGAGAAATGAAAGAAAGAGAAAGACAGAGAGAAGGAGGAAGGAAGGAAGGAAAGAAGGAAGAGAAAGAGAGAGAAATGAAAGAAAAAGAGAGAAGGAGGGAGGAAGGAAGGAAGGAAGGAAGGAAGGAAGGAAGGAAGGAAGGAAGGGGAAATTTGCTCAGTGGCTGGATCAGGATAGAACTTAAGTTTCCTGTATTCTGTTCAGAGTGCCTTTCTCATACTGTGCCCTGCCTCCCTTCCTTCTTTTCCCCCCTCTTTCCCTCTCTTCCTTCTTTCCTTCCTTCATTTCCTAGAAATAAAGAAGTTTTATCTTTTCTCTACAAGGAAGTAACTTCATGAAAGTGGCCGACAAGGGACAAAGAGTTGTCTAATTTTTTTGGCGTCCTGCTTTGGGATTCAATTGTTTTCACTGGCCTTTTGTGCTCTTAGTTTATGAAAAATCAATAGTTTAATATAGAAAAAAAGTCCCCTGGCTATCTATTTAGAGCTGTATTGCCTTCATTGCAGGAGTCTGTCTCTGCCTGCCTGCCTGCCAAGAATCCCTAACTCAGATTGTCTTGTGCAACGTCGGCCCAGCACTCTGGAGCCAATCCACCAGGTGCAGAATGGTAATAATAATAACACCAGGAGCCGAATCCACACATGTGTCCAAGGCTTAGCACTTCTCAGAGGCTTTTTATGCATAATGACACTCATGTACATAGTTGACACTCAATAAATGCTTAACTAAATTGCTTCAAATTGATAAATACAGTGCCCAAATACAGTAAACGCCATTATCCCTATAATAGTAAAAGAAGCTGCTATGCATTGAGTGTCTACTGTATTTCTCAGTATTGATATTAGTTTTATCTTTTTTTCAGGATATTCATCTAAGGAAATAATTACTACCCCATTTTATAGATGAAGAAGCTAAACCTAAGAGTTGGTATGACTTGCCCAAGGTCACTGCGGAGGCACAATTGGTATAGCAGCATCCCCTTAATCTGGATAAAGCCCACATTTTCTCTACCAACCCTTAGGCTCCCTTCTCTTAGGGAGTGATATAACCCAGAGAGACTTAGTGCTGATCTCCTAAACAGCCATGCTTTGAATCTTTTCCCTTGTTCTTTCCCCAATCTCAGATGTCTTAGTCCATTTGGGCTGCCGTAACAAAATACCATAAACTGGTTACCTTATAAACAACACAGATTTGTTTCTCACAGTTCTGGAGATTAGAAAGTCCATGATCAAGGAAGATTCGGCATCTGGTGAGGGCCTGTTTTCTGGTTCATAGATACGGCCTTCTAATGGTATTTCCACCTGGTGGAAGAGGCAAGGCAGCTTTCTGGAGCCTCTTTTGTAAGGGCACTAATTCCATTCATAAGGAGTTTACTCTCATGACCTAATCACCTCCCAGAAATGCCTCCTATTACCATCACATTAGTGATTAGATTTGGGCTCTTACCTTTTTGGGGTAGCACAAACATTCAGACCATAGCACCAGACCACAAAGACTGGATTAAGCAATGTGCACCCTTCAATGGAGGGCCACAAATTCTTAGGCTCTACAGTGGCCCATGAGCTGTGCTCTGACTCAAGATGAGGCAGGCCCCTGGGTTCCTTCCTGAGGAGTTTGGACTTGGGAAACTCAGGGAATGAACCAGTTGGTAGCCACTTCAGGTGCTGGAAAGTCTTATAAACACTGTGGCTGGGGCAGCCCTCATTGTCAATGCTTAAAATTAGACAGAAGCAGCTTGGAGATACTACCTAAAGTAATTTATTTGTTCAATGCTATTCCCGTCAAACTACTATTGACATTCTTCACAGAATTAGAAAAAAAACTATTTAAAATTTCATATGGAATCAAAGAAGACCCTGTATAGCCAAGATAATCCTAAGTAAAAAGAACAAAGCTGGAGGCATCATGCTACCTGACTTCAAACTATACTACAAGGCTACAGTAAGCAAAACAGCATGGTACTAGTACCAAAACAGACATACAGACCAATGGAGCAGAACAGAGACCTCAGAAATAACACTATGCGTCTACAACCATCTGATTTTGGCAAACCTGACAAAAACAAGCAATGGAGAAGGGATCTCCTATTCAGTACATGGTGCTGGGAAAACCGGCTAGCCATATGCAGAAAACTGAAACTGGACCCCTTCCTTACACCTTATACAAAAATTAACTCAAGATGGATTAAAGACTTAATTGTAAAACCCAAAACCATAAAAATGCTGTAAGAAAACCTAGGCAATACGATTCAGGACACAGGCATGGGCAAAGACTTCGCGATAAAAATGTCAAAAGCAATTGCAACAAAAGCCAAAATTGACAAATGCGATCTAATTAAACTAAACAGCTTCTGCACAGCAAAAGAAACTATCATCAGAGTGAACAGGCAACCTACAGAATGGGAGAAAATTTCTGCAATCTACTCATCTGGCAAAGGTCTAATATTCAGAATTTACGAGGAACTTAAACATTAAAAAAAAAAAACTCAAAAAGTGGGCAAAGGATATGAACAGACACTTCTCAAAAGAAGACATTTACTCAGCCAACAAAAATATGAAAAAAAGCTCAACATCACTGATCATCAGGGAAATGCAAATCAAAATCGCAATGAGATACCATCTCACGCCAGTCAGAATGACGATTATTAAAAAGTCAGGAAACAATAGATGCTGATGAGGTTGTGGAGAAATAGGAATGCTTTCACACTGTTTTTGGGAATGTAAATTAGTTCAACCATTGTGGAAGACAGTATGGAGATTCCTCAAGGATCTAGAACCAGAAATATCATTTGACAAAGCAATCCCACTACAGGGTATATACCCAAAAGAATATATATCATTCTACTATGAAGACACATGCCACATATGTTTATTACAGCTCTATGCAAAGACATGGAACCAACCCAGATGTCCATCAATAATAGACTGGATAAAGAAAATGTGGTGCCTCTACACCATGGAATCCCATGCAGCCATAAAAAGGAATGAGGTAGTTTCCTTTGCAGGGACATAGATGAAGCTGGAAGCCATCATCCTCAGCAAACTAACACAGGAACAGAAAACCAAACACTGCATGTTCTCACTCATAAGTGGGCGTTGAACATTGAGAACACATGGACGTGGACAGAGGAACAACACACACCAGGGCTTGTTGTGGGGTAGGGGGTGAGGGGAGGGATCTTACGTCAGCAGGTATAGCAAACCATCATGGCACACGAATACCTATGTAATAAACCTGCATGTTTGGCATACGTATCCTGTTTTTTTTAAGAAGAAGTACAGAAAAAAAAAGAAGCTTGGAGAGTGACAGAGACGGAAAGAAAGTGAGCAAGAAAGAGAGAGAAAAAGGTTACGCAAGTCTTTGTGTCAGGGGTGGGGGGATGGGGGGGAGAGGGGCATCATGCTACCTGACTTCAAACTATACCACAAGGCTACAGTAAGCAAAACAGCATAGTACTGGTACCAAAACAGACATATAGACCAACGGAGCAGAACAGAGACCTCAGAAATAACACTACACATCTACAACCATCTGATCTTTGACGAACCTGACAAAAACAAGCAATGGGGAAAGGATCTCCTATTCAGTAAATGATGCTGGGAAAACTGGCTAGCCATATGCAGAGATGGCAGGGGCGGAGAGAGGGAGAGAGAGGTGGCCAGCCTGCAGCTGCAGCCCCCAGCTGTTCCTTCTGAAACCTGGTGTTTCAGCATTTCCTGGAGGCCTAAGGAGATGCACCCTTTGAAAGTAACCTTATTCCCTACTTTCTGATGGAATTGGAATTAAGAAGCCACATCCAAATAAGTGACTTGGCTAAATTCAAAGAATGAGTCCATTGTGGAGCCAGGAGAACCCCAATTTTCTGAAACCAGCACAGTGTCTCCACCACCAAGCTGGGCTTGGATCAGCAGACTGCAGCCCACAGGCCAAATCTAGTAGCTGCTTGATTTGTAAATAAACTTTTATTATAGCATAGCTACACTCTTTTGTTGGTATATTGTCGATGGCTGTTTTCAGGCTACAATGGCAGAGTTGGGTAATTGCTACAAAGACGAGATGACTCACAAAGCCTAAAATATTTACAAGCTGAATATTTACAGAAAAAGTTTGTTGACTTCTGCATTAAACCCAAGGAATTCATGGTACAAGAGGACAGGACTTGTGTTCATAACCAAGGTCACTTTAAGGTTTTATAGACCCTGGACATTCTTATGTTGGGAAACCTTGTGAAATGCCTTCACACCTCACGTTACATATATTTCCATAAAATTTAAAATGGACTACCATTGACATAGTTAACATAGTGTTACATTTTAGAGATATTTTATTAAACTCTTGATTTTTATTTTATAGGTTGCATTTGTGTGTGTGTTTTGAACATACTATTTCCTTCTCCCCTTCCCCATAGAAGCTCATGAACCCTTGAAAATCTCAGCTTCATGCTTATTCCTATAGGCCCTTGTAGATAAAATGGGCTGGCTCATAGCAACTTAAATGTCACTCTTTCCCTTTATTCTTTCAATTCTATTGTTTTTAAGAGCTTCACTGGGGCATAATTTACATGCCATAAAAGTCAATGATTTTACAGTTTTGACATTGAATTGTACAATTCAATGATTTTTAGTAAATTTATAGAATTGTGCAACCATTACTATAATCCAGTCTCCATCTAATTTTAAGGCAACTTTAGATGTTATCTTGTAGTATAACTTTCTTTCTAAATAACTTATCATCCTTCCAAGATGTTATGCTCCTTGAGGGCGGGCATGACCACCTTAATCCAGTATGCCTTCATATTAACTTGATTATATCTACAAAGACCCTATTTCCAAATAAGAGCACATTCTGAGATTCTAGGTGTGCCTTAACTTTGGGAGGACATTTTCAGCCCTGTACAATCATCATCATTATCATCATCATCATCATCATTATAGAAGAGGAAATAAAAAGTGCCTGGTAAATTCTAGCAAAGCATAAGTTCTCAATAAAAGGTAGCCTTTAATAATAACAATGACAACACCAATAATAATAATAATAAATAAGACAAGCATATACAATATCTAGTATCATCCTTAACATACAGTAGGACTGTTCATTCTTTTTTTCCCCAGAGCACCTAGCACATAGGGATACACACAGTCGAGTGCTCAATAAATATTGGTTGAACAAAGAACACATTTTAGTTTCTTAGTAAAAGCCCTACCATTTGTCTCCAAGAAATTGACATCTGATGTGGGCTGGAGCAGCCAGTGGGGCTGTCACCTGTGAGCAGGAAGTGTGAGTGGATGATGGGCAAGCTCCCCACTGTAGGCACTGACGGCCACTCCTAATGAGACAGAGTGAGAAATGAGCTTGGTCCATGGAGCTGGAGTTTAATCCTTCCTGAGCCCACAGGGTCCCAGTGCAGTGACACCAGCTGTTTTCAGATTCCTTTCTGGAAAAGCCATGTTGGCTTTTGTTTAAAAGTACAAGGGGGTACCCTTAGGACCCAACCTAGCCCTCTCAACACAGTCTCCAAAATAGCAAGGCAGAGAAGGGAATGGGAGGGCTTGGATTCCAAGCCTGACTCTGCACCCAGGATCTGAAGGGCCATGTGCTAGTTCTTTTCTGTCTATGACCCTCAGTCTCTTCATCTGTGAAGCAGGCACAATTTATGTACCACACTGAGCTGTCTTGAAGATTAATGAGATAATGAGTATGAAGAAAATTTTATAACCTGGAGAGAAACGTAAACATGTTTTCTGTCTAGCAGTCTCACCCTACCAGATCTAAGCTTTTCCTTCCACCTGGCAACTTTCCTGGCTGTTATGGATTGCTTGTTCCCTGTTCATCAAACTGCGTGCTTAGAAAAACATACAAGACTGATTTAAATTCTGATATACATGAGTGATAACCTCAAGCATTACTTCCTTAGGGGTTTCTTCCCAAGAGGGACCAAAACCTTAAGCTAGATACATTTATTTATTAATTCATTCATCCATTTATTCATTCATCTATGCATTTATTCATTTGTTCTTAGATCTAGCATCCATTTAGCCATTATTTATTAAGCACTTGTTCTGTGCCAGGCATTTCCTAGTTACAGAGATGAATCCAGGAGGGACTCAGTTTTCATGATTCTCACAGGCTCAGGTGGGAAGTATGATATAAACACCAATAACTGCAAATAACCACAGGGTTTTGTGATTTGGGGAAGGCTTTTCCTCTTTCTGGACCTCAGTTCCCCATCTACAATATGAGACAATTGTAACAATTGTTGCTAGAAAGGTCTCCCTCCTCTAGCTAAACTAAAAAAAAAACTGTGTTATTGAAAAGAATGCTGAACTGGGAAGCAGAAAATTCCAGCTGTAGTCCTAACTCTGCCACGAACTCACAGTGTGAACCTGGAAAGGCCCTTTCCACTTGGTGTGTCTCAGTTTCTCTGAGTGTACATGATGAAACAGGTTACAATAATTTATAAGATTCCTTCAGCTTGGAATCCTGAAGTTTATAAAATCACTCAGCTCCTTCTCTTAGGTTCGGTGATACAACAGTAGCAGCTGAGCAGAATCAGAGAAAGACACTGAAGGAAGACACAAGGATAGAGCTCCTGGAAGCCTCATTTGTTGGCAGCCATTCCCTGGGATGATTGGCATCCTGCTGGGGCTGGTGATCTCTGTCTTCTGCTCTCACAAGCTGAGCATGAAAATGTTCAAGGCAGACAACAGGCATCTCCTTTCCCTCACTGAGGCTATCCTGACATCACATCTCTGTGTCCTAACCCAGGTGATGTGATCAGGCAGGATACAGGAGGGACCTCAACAATCTGTGGTGTAGGGAGTTGGAGGGGACCAGTGGATGGAGCAAGATCAGGCTGAATCAGCCTTTCCAGAGAGGGGTTTTTTGTGGTGGTCAGCCCCCCACTATTGATTAGTGTTTTGTTTTGGCAGCTTTTTGTAGCCAAGGAGGCCCAGTCCGGGAGGTGGGGCAGGAGGCTGGTAGGAGGAGTGGCAATGGGTGGGTGATGCTGGCTGATCAGCAGACACACAGCTGCTGATGATCAGGCTAATACAGCAGTTCCCAAGCCAGTGACGGAAAACCTTGGGTGAAATCTCAAGGAACTTTGAGAAAACTTTTCTCTACTGTCTGGGCTTGTGGAGCCCTCATCCTTTGAGATGCCTCCAATGACCTAGTGGTTAAAAGCACCATCTTAAAACTCATCCTGCCTGCATTTGAATTCTGTTTCTCCCACTTCCCAGTTGTGTGGCCTTAGGCAGATCTCTTAACCTCTCCATGCCTTAGTATCCTCATCTATAAAATTGCAGCAATAATTCAGGTTGTTAAAGTCATTAAGTGAGTTGATGCTTATAAGACACTTAGAATAGTGTCTGGTGCATAGTAATCATCAAGAAACTGTAAGTTCTATATGACGTGATGGAGAGAGGAAAATACTGCTACTACTAATACTAAGGCCAATAATAACAACAATAATAATAACTCCCTCTTAGAACTTCCCAGGTAGTAGCATGGTCAGGGTTTTCAGAAGTGGTCTTACAACACAGAAACCCAATTAGCATTCTCAAGTTGGAAACTTTTTTCTCTTATACAACATCTGTCAGCACCTCAGAAAATGTTCAAGCCCAACCTACTCATTTTAGAGGTGGAAAAACTGAGGCCCAGGAAGGGGAAGGAGTTGCCAAAGGTGATTGTGTCTAAGTTTTGCTCATAGAGCCACAGCAGTAATGGTGTGCCTGTGTCTCCCAGGCTGAGGCAGCTGAAATCCAGGAGTGGTCAGACTTAACTAGAAGAGCTGGGAGAGGAGCAGCCCTGGGCTGCCCAGAGGAGGGAGGCATCCCTCTTCCTGCATGATGAGTACAGTAGGGCTGCTTAGAGGATGTCACCTTAGAGGATTTCACCTCCAACCTGAAATCTGAAGGATGAGGAGCTGTCAGATATAGGGTGGTGGGGAGAAGCACGGGAAAGAGAGAGCAGAGTGTGCTCCAGGGACTGAGAGAGGTTTAGTGTGACTGGAGCACTGATGCTGTAAAAACTGAACTTAGATCTTGAAAGCATCTCAGGAAACAAATGACCAGCACTCCAAGTTCAGTTCAGCAATGAGCTCACAGAGTAACCTGGGTTGAGCTTTCAAGCCTCTCAGTGAGGAAGATTTTTTCTAAATGCTAGGCTTCTTTTAGTTCTCTAGTTTGGTGGAAGCCTCTCTATGGTATTTTCAAGTTGCTGCATATGTTTGCTCTTTACACACTCTGCCGCCTTTGGGCACTGAAGACTGAATCTTGATTTGAGCGCAATCAGACACCCATCTGGGTGAAAAAAAGGCAAAGATGATTAGATGTGTACTCCGGGGGGAATTTTTCTCTTTGCCCTTCTTGCTTTGCACCATCCCTTTTTCCCAAGTATATTTCAAAAAGATGTGATGAGTAGAACTGCTGAGAGGAAGAGGCTGAATAGATGGCCAGAGAGATTAGATTAGAGAAAAAATGATCCGTGTTACTTTTAAGGTTAATGTGAGCAGACAAAAGCGGGTTAATCTGGAAAATCAAATTACAAGTACAGAGATAAAAGAGGGATACATTAATGGGGACAGGTTGGGGAGTTTTAAGGGACATTTAACAAAGAGAAGGCAGACAGGAGGAGCTGGAGGGATTAGATACAAGTCCTCGAAGTTCATCAGGAGAGATAACCACCTCCAGGCTGCCTGGGATGGGAGCTGCTCCTGGAATATATTCCCTCTGCTGGGTTCCTCTCTCCTATCCATCTCCACCATGCAGCCAGAGGGGTGATTCTAAGACACAGGTAGGCTCCCTACTGTCTAAAATATAAGGTCTAAATTCTCTTAGTTGGGCACCAAAGATGCTTTACGATCTGGCCTCTAGCTGTCTCATCTCCCTGTGATAGTTGTCTCTGACCACATAGTGTACCTGGATGCTTCCTGAACATTTTGCATCTCCCAGTGCCCCTGAAGTTTTCTCTCTTGTCAAATAATCCCATTTCTCTACTTGGTTGCTGTTATGGCTTGAATATGTCTCTTAAAAAGATATGTTGAAGTTCTAATCCCTAGTGCCTGTGAATGTGGTCTTATTTAGAAATAGGCTGTTGGAAGCTGTAACCAAGTCAAGATGAGGACATACCGGATTAGTGTAGGCTCCAGCAATGGCTGGTGTTCTTATAAGAAGAGAGAAGAGAGGAGACACACTCACAGGGAAGAAAGCCAGGCAGTGATGGAGGCAGAAATTAATTAGAGTGATGCAGCTGCAGGCCAAGGAACACCAAGAATTGCTCATGGCCACTAGATGCTAGGAAGAGACGAGGGAGGATTCTTCCCTAGAGCCTTTGAATGGTGCATGGCCTTGCCAACACCTTGATTTCAGATATCTAGCCTCCAGAACTGTGGGAGAATACATTTCTGTTGTATTAAGCCACCTGGTTTTTGGTATTTTGTATCAGCAGCCCTAGAAAACTATTACAGTTGCTTTTATTTGTTGTTGTTGTTGTTGTTGTTTGTTTTTTGTATTTTCTCCCTAGTGGACAGCTGTCATTTTTGTCTGCTCAGCATCTCCTCTCATCCTGGGGATCAGAGTGCCTAAATTCCCTTTGTGAAACTGACCCTGCCCTATTTCAGCCAAAGAGTGGATTAGTGACCTGTTACACCATTCAGGCACTCCCTCTTGGAAATCTGAATCTTAAAAGCAGAGTGGCACCCAATGGATGAATGACTGGAGCTAAGTTCTTTTTTTGGCTTTGTTCTAAGAGACTGCCCACATGTTCCTTCTCCCTAGGTCTCTGGAGCAGCCTCTGTTTCGCCCTTTTCAAGACCACATTCTTTCAATACTTTTTGTTTGCTTGTTTTGTTTGTTATCTTCTTGAGTTAGGCAGAGCTGATTTCTGTTGTTTGCAGCCAAAGAACCCAAACATCATGCAGGCCCCAGCTCAAATTGTCTCTCCTCTCCAAAATCTCCCCAGACTCAGGGAAGTAGGTAGGCTCTCTTCTGTGTTCCAGACACTTCGCATGTGCACTCTGGCACTCACATGGTGATCTGTGTGTGACTCTGTGAAGAGCTTCCCCACCTTTCAAGTCAAGAGAAAGGACTAGGTTTCTCTTTGTATCAGTAGTTCTGGGGAAATTAGAGGCACTCAATTAATCAGTGTTGAATGGCTGAATGAAAGATTCCTCTCCAGAGTCTCCCATAGTGTTGTGCATGCATTGGGTGTTATAAAATGATTAATGTATTTAACATTATCTCCCATCACAGGCCCCATAGAACACCTTCCACAATTCAAATGAGACCAACACTAATATGCTCCAAAGCCGGGAGTAGAATGAAGGCAGTAAGGCATCCTGGGAGGCAAAATTGAAGGAGATGCTCACTCTCATGATCACAGTGGTGCAATTGCTATCCTTGAGTGTTTCCTTAAATTTAGAGCTTAGTCCCTGCCCAGATATGCTCTCTTATTAATTAAACCATTCAATATCCTAGAGCTTTGACATCAAATTCTCAAGAACCTCAGCCTAATAACCCAACCACTGGTTGCATTCTTCCATTTCCTTAAGGAAAGGACCGATGTCTGAAAATATGTGATAGATACAACGGGAAAAACTCTAGACTAGGAGGCAGGAAAAAATGAGTTTTATTTCTGTGCTTCCTTTTAATAGTGTGATTTCAGGGATTTCAATTCCATTGTGTGTCAATTCCATCATTTCTAAAATGGGAGTTGAATTATATCTTATTATTATCATATTATGTTATAAAAATTAACTAGTATGCTTAAAGTAGTTAAAACATGAGCTCATAGAAAGCATGACATAAATGGTAGTTGTTATTATGGTTCCTTGACTGGCTTTGTGATTCTGTGTTAATGTCTTTTTTTGTTGTCTTCATAAAATAGAAGGGAAAATACTCATGTTCAAAACTTACAGTATTATCGTGTATCTACAAATTTATTTTATTTATTATTATTATTTTGTTTTTGAGATGGAATCTCACTCTTGTCACCCAGGCTGGAGTGCAGTGGCATGATCTCGGTTCACTGCAACCTCAGCCTCCTGGGTTCAAGTGATTCTCCTGCCTCAGCCTCTTGAGTAGGTGAAATTACAGGTGCCCACCACCACACCCAGCTATACAAATTACAAAAAAAAAAAAAAAAAAGGAAAGTTGAAAGTATGGAACATTATATCTGTTCCAACAAGGATGTTTAGTCTGCAAAAATGAGTGTGGTTTCAGATGTTAACTAGAGATTCAAATCTCAACTCTGACACATATTTGCCTTATGATTGTGAGCAAGTCAAGCTAACTTCCCAAGATTCAATTCAGTTATCTTTTAATTAAGGATACTAACAGCCCATACCTCATAGGGTTTTGTGGGAGTTAAATGGAGTTATAGATGCAAGCACTTGTCATAGATTCTGACACACAGGTAGTGATCAATGAAAAGTAATTGTTATCATTATTGTTGTTGCCAATGTTTCTGTCAAAGTGAGGGTTAAAAAGGCAGTTGCCTGTGACTCTGGAAGGTGATTTATAGAAGCCCATGGTTCTCATCAGCAGGCATGAGAAGGATACCAATCGGGGAAAGTAAGCTGTAAGTGAAAATTGAAACTGTCAGATGGTGTGGACTCCCTGCTCAGTCTCTGGCAGTTTTTTCTCCCTTCTTTTAATTAAAAGTTTTTGTCTTCTGATGTAGAAGTGGAATAAATCTCTCCTGACCTTAGCATGCTCGGGCCCTATCTGGAGCTGAAGCCTGCCATTGTGGGCTCAGATGTCTTCCTTCTGGGAAATCCAGCCCTGAGAACTGCTCCCTAAATTCACTCCGTTGGCAGGACACCCAGGGCAACAGTTACAATGGCTTTGGATCCTGACTTGAGTTTTAAACCCAAATTTATGACTTCACTCATGTTAGAGTTTGTCTGGTTGTTCTCAGACACAGTTTTCCTTTTTAATAAAATGAAGGTAATCTTGTTTGTTTTAAAAGGCTTTTTCAAAAATTAAATCAGAGAAAGTATTTCTAGCACAGAAACTCCTTGATGAAGCTTGGCCCCCTTCCCCTTGTCCCGCCCTCATCCTAGTCTCATAGGCCATGTTCTCTGCAAACATCTGATATTCCTAACCTTATTAACCAACATTGTCCACTTAAGGACAAAGTATGGCCCCATGCTTAAGAGCATAGACTCTGGAATCATATTACCTGGATTTGAGCCTCTGTTCTAACATCTATTATGTGACTTTCATCAAGTGAGTTAACCTCTCTGTTTATCTGTTGTGGCATTTAAAACTTCCCAAATTTAGCAGTTTGCAATAAGCATTTTATTTTGATCACAGTTTTGTGGATAAAATACTCCGGGGTCACCTGGGCAGTTCATCCTGAATCCACATGGCATCAATTGGAGTGCCTGGGGTGGAGGAGTAGTTTCCGAGAGGACTTGTTCACGCACATGCCTGGTGCCTCAGTGCTCCTTGACCTGTGTATATCTCCACCTGGCAGCTCATGCTCCAGGCTCTCCACACTCCATGGTCTGGGCTTCTCACAGAATGACAGCTTCAGGGTTGTGGGATTTTAATGCAGTTTTTCAAGGTTTAAAGAGAGAAACTGTTCCAAAAAAGACTTCTTATGACATACCTTCAAATTCCATCAAAAGTTACATCACTTATGCTGCATTCTTCTCATTGAGCAAGTCATTAAGACAGCCCAGATTCCAGGATGGGACTTTGACTCAATATATCTCAATGGGAGGAACAGCAAGGAATTGATAACCATATTTAACTCACCACACCCTTTAAGCCTTGACTGTGTACCTCTTGGAACTTTTGGAGAACTAAATAAGATAATGAACAGAAAGCAATTAGCATAAAACCTGATGCATAATAATCAATCAGTGAAAGGTCAGCTGTAATTATTAGTTGTCTCTTCTCTAGCCGAACCTTCCTCATGGCCATTACCTCTTCTGCCCCTCCTCTCTCCCTGATACACATATAAATTGGAGTTTTTTCCCGCTCATGAAAATGCATATGAAAGATGAATTTAGGAGAAGAAATGGGATATTCCAGTTTGGGATATTGCAATAATTCAGGCCTGAATGATGATAGACATTGTGGGAATGAACAAACTGGACAAGCTCAAGAGCTATTTAGGAGTTACATTGATAAGAACTCAATTATTGATTGATTGTGATTAATTAATTATTTAATGAAACATATGCATAAGAAAAAGGAAAGAGATAAATCAAGAATATTCCCATATTGTTGACTAGGGTGACTGATTGGATGGTGGTGTTTTCACTGACAGAGAAAACACAAAATTTAGGTTCTTTTAGCCACTGCTTCATTTTGTTAAACACTTGTCTTCCCCATATCTGGGCAGCATGCAGGCATCCTAGAAATTTAGACATTGCTCTTTCAGTAACAGGGGGCCCTTGAAGCTTATTGATCAGAGGAGTGACATGAAACAAGTTGTTTCTCAGGAAGATTATATGGTTCAGAGTGAAGTAAAACAGATGACTCTACCTTGTGTCATTTTGGTCTGTTCATGTCTAAGACTCTTCACTGTTGCTTACATGACCTCATCTTTTGCATGGATAAATTGCAATCCTTGTTGGAAAATTTTGACTTTAAAAGAAAGTAAAAACAAAACTGTTTTGTTTTCTTCCCAACTAAATGAGAAAATAGGCTGCCCAAACTCCCAGGGGGAGGGTATCTGCTAACTTTGTTATTATTATTCAGATATTCTATCTCTCTGTATCTCCATCAGCTTACAGTGGCATCTCAAATAAGACTGCCTATCATGTTGCCTTGTGTACTCCATTCAGCTTGATCTTTCCTTATCATCTTTGGTTCAAGTCATTGATCATAGCTCTTTGCACAGCTCTTGGCTTTTCCAAATACCCTCTGGCCATGGAGAGCTCTTCTGTGAAATTTGATCTTCCTTGTGGCTCTAACTGGTGCCAAACAGGTCTAGTTTCTCCATAGAATAAATGCGCTGCAGAACTCTGTAAACAGCACATATCATGAAGCCATGAATTCAGATGTAACATGATGCGCAATTTCCTCCCCTCTCCAGAACAGCTTTATTCTAGTATTTCTTAAATATTTCAATAATGTGATCCCACGTTTTATGTCATTAAATGTTTAGATTCCACATGAAACACTATAATGGACTATTACTAACAATAATAATAATAGTAACAATAAAAACAGCAATGAAACCGATAATAATAGAGATTATAGGCCAGGCATGGTGGCTCATGCCTGTAATCCCAGCACTTTGGGAGGCAGAGGTGGGCAGATCACAAGGTCAGGAGTTCGAGACCAGCCTTACCAATAGGGTGAAACCCCATCTCAAAAAAAATACAAAAATTAGCTGGGCTCAGTGGTGCGCATCTGTAAGCCCAGCTACTCAGGAGGCTGAGGCAGGGGAATTGCTTGAATCCAGGAAGCGGAGGTTGCAGTGAGCCAAGATCATGCCACTGCACTCCAGCCTGGGCAACAGAGTGAGACTCTGTCTCAAAAAAAAAAAAAATAGTGACAGCAACAGCCAGCTTTAAAGTGTGCTTGTTACATACCTACTGATCATTATATTAAGAAATGGCTATATGATTATCTCACTTAATCATCACAGGGGCCCTGTGCAATAGACCATTTTTATGTGCATACTACAAATAAAACTCAGAGAGGTCAAGTAATTTGCCCATGGTCAAACAGCTAAGAAGTAGTAAAGCTAAAATTCATATCCAGGCTTTTCTGACTTGTTTCCCTAGTTGATAGGAATATTCACATTATATTGTCCTGGAAGTTTCCTTGGATGCATTGGGTTTGACCTGAGCTTCGTCTTGATGATGGAGGAGCTGCAGTCTAGACTGGTTTACTTTGCTAAGCACTGTACAGAGTCCTGACATCCTATTAGATGGAATATGATAGGAATATATTAGGCAATTAAAACGTAAACGTTTCCACTTAAAGAGCAAGTTGTGGAACACACAGGGGACTTGAGATCCATCACATTGGAATTCAGCAGTAAAGGTAAGAGTTCCAGGGTATGGTAATAAGTTGCAGACCAAGGGAATGGCTGAGTAGCGGTGATTTAATTACAGATAGTGGGATAGGCTCATTCCCTGCTCTGCTACTGACACAGACAAGTGGCCAGGGCTCTGGAGGACAGGTGACAATCAGTGCTATTCACTAGGGTTCCAGGGGAGATTTGTACAGACTTCTTGTCTGCACTCTTTTCTGGCCAAAATCTTAGACCCTATTAATGCAATTATTATGCCACAGGTGTCAGGCAGGAAATGTAAGGAGTGCAGAGGACCAGGTATAAGAGTTCTATAAAGCAGGCCAGGTATGAGAGAACTGGGAAGTGGGGCAACCTGAGAACACATGCTCTTTCTGAAGGGGTAGCCTCCACTTAAGCTCATGATTATATATGGTTCTTTTCATAGAAGCTAGATGTCAGGATGTTTTCATGAAATTTGCAGATTTAGGAATATTAAAAAATCAGAAATAGAGAAAAAAGTCCTCTGGTCAAGACATCCTAACATCTCATGGCCAAATAAATCCCTAGCATTTTTGGTTGGAAAGGCAGAATTTATTCAAATGTCACTTCTTCCAGGAAGTCTTCTATATTAGTTTGCTAGGGTTGCCATAATGCACCACCAACTGAGTGGCTTAAAATAACAAAAATGTATTCTCTCATAGTTCTGGAGGCTCAAAGTCTAAAATGAAGGTATTGGTAGGGCCATGTTCCTTTTGAAACCTGTAGAGGAATCTTCCCTTGCCTCTTCCTAGATTCTAGTAGTTTTCTGATGATCTGTGGCATTCCTCAGCTTGCAGCTGCATCACTTTAATCTCTGCCTCCGTCTTCACTTAGAGTTCTGCCCTTGTGTGTCTGTGTCCCTGTGTCTCTTCTCCTCTTCTTACAAGGATACCGGTCATATCAGATATGAATCTACCTAATGAACTCAACTTGATTGCACCTGCCCAAATAAGGTCACATTCACAAGAACTGGGGGTTAGGACTTCAACATATCTTTTGAGGGGTTACAATCCAACCCATACACTTTTTATGGCCTCCTCTGTCCCTGTAGACTAGGTCACATATACTTATACATTAACCTATGTTATTATTAGTGTCATGTCTGCCTCTCCTCTAGACTGTAAGCTTATGAGGCAGGAGCTGTGTCTGTTTGGATAGCCATTATAGCTCTATAAGAGTGGAGATGCCTAGCAGGTGTTTTACAAATATATCTAGAATAAATGAATGAATGCAGAGCCTACATTATCTGGATGTTGCCTACTCCCTCAGCCTCATCACTCTATTACTCTATTCCAGCTGCACTGGTCTTTTCATTTCTCTAGTCTGCCAAATGCCTTCTTAGCCCAGGGACTTTGCCCAGCCTGTCACCTCTGCCTAAAATGCTATTCCTGGACTCTTCTTTTGGTCAATGGCTCCTGCTCATCCTTAAGCCTCAACCAAAATATAACTTCCTCAA
Organism: Hylobates moloch; assembly: GCF_009828535.3. Classification (NCBI taxonomy): domain Eukaryota; kingdom Metazoa; phylum Chordata; class Mammalia; order Primates; family Hylobatidae; genus Hylobates; species Hylobates moloch. Next base: position 91,773,149 of record NW_026652285.1, on the reverse strand, counting down.
AGAGGCCAGCCCTAGACACTTCTCTCTACATAGAAATAAAGCCATCCCAATTTTTCGTCTGTTCTATTACTTAACAAAACGTATCACAATCTGTAATTACATGTTTATTTTTGTCTTAATTTGATTGGCGTCTCTATCCTCATTACAATATACATTCCAGGAGGGCAGGGATCATTCCTGAGCTACTTGAGCTGCCACATCAAAACTTGACCATCCAGTAGGCATTCATAGGTGATTGGTGAATGTTACTGTTAAAAGTTCTGTGGCTGTTTAGAAACGCTATTTTACAGTAATGATATAAAAGACACTGTCCCTGCTCTTGATCCTAAATAGGGAGAAGAATATGTAGGTGAGTATATTAGGAAAGTGCTATAAAGGAGGTGGCATTGCCACATCATCACCAACATCATGGGGCTTTAAAATCATAGCCCAAGGTTGAATTCTGGCTCTGCTCATTAATAGGTATGAGACCTGAGCACGTTGGTACTTAATGCGTGATAGTATGAAATAAAAGATTATTTCATCTCCTTCTCCTCTTCTTCTTTGGCCCCATCCTTTTTATCTGTTGAATAATGTTTGTTATGGGACCCAGAGGGAGATAAATACCTTGAGAGAAGAGACTCTGGAGGTCTTTGCAGGAGAGGCATTTATGCTGGAGGGGTATGGTCATGAAGGATAAATAAAAATTTAGTAGATGAGGAGGTGCATTTAGGGAATAGAGAGTATTCTGGGCCAAAGCAAAGGGTATATGCCAAGGAAAATGAAACTTCCCTCAGGGAAGAGTTTTAAGGGTTGGTAATAGTTGGTGTGGCATTCAAGGCCAAGAATACAGTGCAGTTCAAACCATGGGGTTGTCGGAGAAGACAGTGACTTGCAAAGCAGGTAGCAGCTGGGGGTGCTGGGACATGTGAGGAAAGGAGAAAGATAAAAATATGAAACTATTTTGTGAAGGTCCTTGAACCCCAGTGTAAGGAGTTTGAATCAATGATGTGGCCATGTGGAACAGGAAGAGTTAGATTAGAAGATATTTCTCAAGTGGAATAAACCAGAGGCAGTATTTAGCCCACACACTTGGGTGTGCAGGGAATAGGACTTTTTTCTTCGTTTATACTAGACATAAATTCTACTTCAAGTCATCACTCTACAACAGGACAGGAGCTATCAGGTCCCTGCTGAATCCCCCCATCTTTTTGACCACAGGTCTCTTTGGGTTGATCATCTTTTCACTCCATGCTTGTGTCATCACCCAGAAGTGTTGTCATGATTTTGGGGTAACTCTGGTAGACTGTCTCAGTGCCATCTCCCCAGGCTGTGGGGTCTTGTAAGCTTCTAGGTTTCTACCCAAGAAATATAAGCATATTTACTCTCCATTCTCAGAGTCCCTATGCCTATGATGGGTTCCTCTAATTCCTTGGTTACCTCTGAGAAGATAGAGCCAAGCACAGCTTCTTCAATAGTAATATCCAACTCACTTAACTTGTTTCAATTTTCTTCTTTCCTCTTCCTCCAGCTTGGGTTATCATTGTTAATCTCATCATTAGGAGTTAGGGGGAATTCTTTCTCTAACTCAAGAGTTCCTGATAGGAGGTCTTATAGATTCTGAATATCCAGGAACTTGAATGAAAAAAAATTTCATCTTTATTTTTACTAATTTTGAATGTAAATTTATTATTTCCTTCCTTCCATTATAAGTGTAAGCAACAAATACATTGGTTTTGGCAATGCCTGCGACTTTGTCACACAGAGAAATGACAGATACTTTCATAGCCAATTATAGTCATTGCAGATATTCTGAAATACTGTTGATTTACATTATTCCACTAAAATTATAGTATTCATTGTGATACTGTGTTAATTAACATGTTAGCAAATAAGTAGATATATTACTCTATCACAATTTTTTTTTTTCCCCCCCATCCTCGTCCAGGGATAAACGGGCTAGCCAAACCCCGGCACCTGGTATTTTATAGTAACGAGGTGGTCTCGATCTCCTGACCTCGTGATCCACCCGCCTCGGCCTCCCAAAGTGCTGGGATTACAGGCTTGAGCCACTGCACCCAGCCTATCACAAATTTTAAACTATCTTAATGAGTGTATTCCAAAATAATTAGTTTCCTCTCTGTTTGTATCTATTTTGTTAGGAAAAAATTATGAGAAAAACACAGGACTTTGAAGTGGCAACAAAATGAAAATTAGTTTCCTATAAGATGCTGGACAACCTGGAGTGCCTCCTTTGGTTGTCCGACTCTATAGTGGACTTCCATCTTTCATTGCCTTTGAGCTATTTTACAGCTCTGAACTTGAGAAAACCTGAGAGCGATGCAAATAATTCTTTTCCATAGAGGTGAAATTTGCTTGTTAGAGGTACAATTGATTTCCCCAACCTCTCCGCTTATGGCCTTTCCCACTTACTAGCAAGTTTTGCATGTATTAATGCATTCATTTCAGCATCACTGAGTGCCTACATATTTCTGCTCTTTGAATTCCCCTTTGAACCAGTTTGTAACACCTAACTGATTTTCCTCATTCATTAACAAGTTAAATAAAAACTTAGGAACATGTTCACTTGATATTTGTACAAGAGTCATGATTTTACCCCTTAAAATTATGTTTAAGATGGTTTATGCACGTAAAAACATTATGCTAAGAACGTATCCATAGGCATCACTGCAATGCCAAAGGGGTTCATGGAACAAAAAATGGCTAAGCATTTAGTCCCCCTGAGTACCCTCTGGACCCTAGACTTAAGACACTCGAAAGCCTTTTCTTTGCTTCTGCAGTACTATACCTTTGCCAAAGCAATGCAAGCCACATGGTCCTGCTACTGCTTGTGAGAGGGAATGGTCACTGGGAAGAAATAGAACAAGGGTGTGTGTGGGGGGGCCAGGTAGAAGAAGGAGAAGCATTGACTAAGACTTCAAAATCTTTATCTAACCACCTGAAGGCATTATCATTTTCATCTGACTGAAAAGGAAGGGACTGAGGTTTAGAGCCATGTTAGGTGCTTTGTCTAAAGTCACTCTAGAGCCCCAGTCACCATTTCCCATAGACAGTATTTCCAAGGCATTTGGTGGGTTTGGGTGGCAGTGTCACTGTCCACTCTCTTAGCAGAAAGGAAAGCTGCGGAAAGGCTGGCTACAGACAGAGCATCTTTGAGCATGTGGTTGTTTAGGCTGAGCAGGCATTTGGCTTTTTATTGTAGCTGTCGTTTTTCTCAGTGGGGCCACGGCAGAGAACTGTCAAGCTGGTTCCCTATTGTACACATCAATGTAGCTATGTTGTTGCTGGTGCATTTTCTTTTTAATCACAAGTCTGGGCCTCCTGGTAATAGACGAAACATGAGCTGCTGCTTGCCTCCTTCCCTCTGTGGATGTCATCAATGTAATCAGGGAACAGGTGGGTACAGACGATTAATAGGGTAGGAAGTGGGAGGAGGAGAGGGGATCTACTCAAGGTTGCAGGGGGGAGAGTTAATTTGACCCGAAGCTCAGATATACTGTCTCCTCCAGCAAAGCTGCCACAGCGGTTATCGGTGGAAACAGCCTTTCTCCAGCCTCTCATTTCCAGTCTGGGCATGCTTGAGAAGCCATTACCATATTTATAGAGCTACCTGGCCCCGCGGCACACGCATGACAGGGTTAGAAAGACCTATCTATTTTTCCAGCTGTGCTGCTATCCTCAGCAGCAAGGCTGGCGGGGGATAAGGGAGGGCCTCGATCCCAGCATTAGAAGGACAGAAGAGGATTAGACTGCAGAGGCTGGCTGGAGAGAAAGTATGAGCTGGCCTTTTGCTTGTCCCTTCCAACTGGTTGGACTGAGCCAATGTGGCCAGCTTTGGATCTATCGACTCTGAGAGGTGAAGACTGGTGGACCCCTGGTTAGGGAAAGATTTGCTGGGAAGCTAGTATCAATGTCTACACCCTTCTCATTCCCAAGCTGGTACCGTTATTGAAATTCAAAGCTGTCAGTGGATAGGGAGGACTCTGGAAGCAGTACCTGAAAGCAGAAAAGCATGAGCTGAAGGGTCAAGGGGATTTTATTGGTTGTATAACCTTGGGCAGATTACCTAATTTCTTTGAGCCCCATTTTAGTCATCTGCACAAAGGAGCTGATAATGGATTGTTGGGAGGAAGTCATTACAGACATAGTTAAACGTGTCTTAATAAATGCTGCTTTTCCTTCCTTGATTAGACCATTCTGTCTGACACGTAAGTTTTGACTTACATCACTGCACTATACTATGCTTTGTTGTAGTGGGGTCACAAATGCCTGTATAATAAATTTATCCATTGTTCACTACTATGACTCCATTATCTTTCTCTCTCTCTCTGTCTCTGTCTCTCTCACACACACAGAGAGAGAGAGAGAGAGAGAGAGAGAGAGAGAATAGTATTTTTCTTCTGATTACCAGTTGTGGCATGTCTATCCTATTCTTTACACCAGTAAAGTAGCTCTGAATCTCAGAATTACAGTTCCAAATAAGGGTACTACTTGTGTCTCCTGGCACCCCACGTTTCCATGACCATCTGGTCATAATGCTAAGGTTGCAATGACAGCAATTAACAGCATGTTTTATCCCCTGCCTTCGGTTCAGCTAAAAGCCAACAGCATTAATAGCAATTAGATAATCTATTTTACTTGTTGCATTTGTTCTGATTGGCTAGCAAGGAAAGGATAGCAAGTATCTTGAAGCAAACTCTTAGTTTTACAAGAACTCTAAAACTGAGTCAGAAAAGAAACTATGAACTCACCAAGTTAGGACTATTTTTGAGTACTATTTACGTATTTACACTCACCCCTTTCTCTTTTTTTTTTAAATAAGGAAAATAGATTCCAGGCAAGAGCCTCTAATTGTCTAATTAGAGGTGTGAGTAGTATATTAGTTAGGGTTCTACAAAGAAATAGAACCAGTAGAATAAATCTATGTAACTAAGAAGAGATTTATTATAAGGTATTGGCTCACTCATTTGTGAAGGCTGAGAAGTTCCACTATCTGTTGGTTGCAAGCTGAAGACCCAGGAATGCTGGGGGATAGCATAGTTTGAAAGCCTGAGAGTAAGAGAACCAATGGTATAGGTTCTGGATATGAAAGCCCGAGAACCAGAAGCACTGGGGACAAGAGAAGAACAATGTTCAAGTGCAAGTGGTGAGGTAAGGCAAGGTTACTTCCATCTTCTTTATCTATTCAGTTCATCAATGGATTTGATGATGCCCAACATATTGGGGAGGGCCATCTGTTTTACTAAGTCCACCAATTCAAATGCTAATCTCTTCTGGAAACACTCTTACAGGCACACCCAGAAATAATGTTTAACTAGCTGTCGGGACATCCCTTGGCCCAGTCAAGTGAAGGCATACAAACCATCACAGGTAGGAATGCAAAATAGAAAAGTCAGGATGAGGGAAGACTAAATACATTCTTATAAGGAAGAAGTGGTGAAACTGGCAAGGAACACACACAAGGAGGGAGAAGGCAGCCAGAAAAAGCATAGGAGATAGGCTAAATGGAAAGGTGATGGTGCTAATAGCTGGAAAGGAAAGGGGAGGTGACAACTGCTAGTGAGAAAATAACCAGGGGAAAGATTAGGAAGTTTTGACGTGCAGTATGCAGTGTAACCTCCTTCTCTTCCTCTCCATAATCAGCAAAGTCTATATTTTTTCATCAATCCTTGGGAAGATGGGAGTGTGAGTGTATGTGTCTGGATGTGAGAACTGCAGACTGGACCTGAGGAATTTGGATTGTAGTTGGGTTAGAGGTACATATTACTACATCGGCAGAACTCTAGCCTTTGACAGCTTACCTGGAGGGACTTTGAGAGTATGAGTTTCATCTAGCGTTGACAAGAAAAGGAACTAAGAGATATCCATGTTGGTGGCAGCAGAGTCCTCAGCCCACAGCTCAGCCAAACCTGCATCTCTGCTACATTCTACTAGTTTATTAAACCTAATATATCTAGAGCTGGTAAACAAAAAATTGGAAATATTACTTTTGCTTCTGGGAACTCGAAATCAGACATGACTTCTCTTACCAGCCAGGCAAGAGGTGAAGGAAGAGATTTGTGCTTTCAGAGACCCTCAAATTAGCATAAACTTCTCCATCTACTCCCACAATATACAACATATATATGCAGCTGTAATGCCCTGTCTATGCAAATATATTCATTTTCTCATACCCTATTCAAAGTCTCTTCTCCATAAAGGATGTCACAGATACTAAGCTCTCACCAGGCTTTCAGTTCTCTGAGCAGCTACAGAACTGATGGTTGTTAGACCACCCATCTGACTCTCATGGGACTGACACTCTCTTGTATCCTTCTCTGTCCTAACTTCAGTCTAACATCCCAGCCTTGTTTTCAATGACTACACTGCATGCAGGCAAGACTTTTTTTTTCTAAATGACATACCCCCCAAAGAGGAAGTCTACTTACATCTTTGTCTTTACAAAGATTCTCTCAATAGTTTATATTGAATAATGAATTAATGTTTGAGTAAGACACATTTGTCTAAAATAACCTCAAGTAACATGAATTGTGCATGTTTGTAGAGGTTTATAGAGGCCATGTGACAGAATCAGTAACAAATGAGGCAAAGACCTTTAACATAGATTCAGTGATTATTCATGGTGAGTTGGCAATTGCACATGTTGGATGTCATTGTAAACGAGTCTTTTAAAGATCACTCCAAAGGCAATACAGCAAATTCTGGGAAGATGACATTGATGAGATGGCTTTTGCGTCTCCTTAAATCACCACTAAAATCAGAACTGGAGTGTCAAAACCAAAAACCTACTGATAATATTTATCTAAAATAACTATATTATCAATGTAGCTTCTAAGCATCAAAATCATTCTGATACTATGCAGATCTGAAAGTGTTTGAAAGTGATGTGTTGAGGACAACACGACATCACTTTCAGACCTGTATAGTATTAGCATCTGCAAGGGGAAACACAGAAGTGTGAAACAGGTTCTCTGATGGCCCTAAAAGCAGAAGAGCCAAATCTCCATTGGATATTCAATGGAAGGCAGGGGGAAGAATTTGGGAGCAGCATCTTTATCTGCTATGGTTTGGTACACTCTCATATGCATTGCACTGCAGACATCCCCAAGAAGGTCTAAAGGGGCTGGAATAGCCTGAGTTCAATGAGCTTTCAAAAGGATCTACCTAAGCTCCATTCTAGGACAAACTCCCACATAGGTGGGAAACTGCAGGAAACAGAATCCAAATTAAGCTAGATAGAGACAGTAGAACAAAAGAAAGAAGATAAAAGTGGGAGAGCTCAGAAAGCACAAGGCTGTTTTAGGAAACAACAGAAGAGAATGCTCTAGTACTATGAAGCTAGAAAATCTGTTTTGACTCATTTCTTCCTCTGAAGAGCTCAAGAAAATTAATTTCACATGAGAAGGCAACAAAAAAGGATCAAGTTTGAGTCCCATACAAATGTATTAATAAAGAAGATTGAGAATGAAATCTCTATTGGCAATCTACTAACAATAAAACACTTTAAAAATTCCTACAAAACAGATGGAAACTGTAGCCTAAAACTTCGAAATGAACCAAAAGAAATTAATGAAATTATGGAGAGATGAAAGAAAAACATAAATCAGAAAATAAGAAGTTAGTAATGAGGTTATAGAATTCAAGAAAGAATTGGAAATAAAAATGTCATTTCAGAAATAAAGATTAAACTGGAAAAACACACAAACGAATGCATACAGCAGACAATGCCTTATGAAATAAAAGTGAAAAGGAGTAAAATTTTAAATATCAAAACAAGTGAGAGAAGAGATTTAAAAATATTTCAAAGTGGCAGAAATAAAAGATGAGTAAAGAACAACACACACACACACACACACACACGCATATTGTATATAATAAGAGTTCACAGAGAAGAAAAAGCAGAATGAGTCAAAACAACATTTTAAAGCAGCTTTCCTAAAATTAAAAATGAACAATGAAAGATTGAAAACCATACTGAAAAAGAACACCATATAGTACTTGAGAAAAATGACTCAGAATGACCAATGCTAAAACATCCTAAAACATATTCTGGGCTCTGAGGCAAAAGGACTAAGTCACTTTGAAAAGGAAAGAAAATCCGATTGTCATCAGACTTTTTGACAGCAACGCTTTATGCCAGGAGACAATGGAGTGACATTTTTAAGATACTCAAGGAAGGAAAATATGAGCCATATATTAGAAATCTAGCCAAACTTACTTTGAAGTATAAAGACTGCAGACCAACTGCTATCAACAGGCAAGAACTTAGGAAATATTGTTCCTGGGAGCCTTTCCCAAGCAAACTACCAGAGAATGAAAATGACTAGAGAGGCACTAACAGAAGGCCTGGTGGCAAGCATTAAGTATATACCTGCCTGTGGTACTAAGTATAAATAATGGTTTTAAGGGACAGCATAGGCTATAACAGCTATATGCCCTGAAACTGTAGAAACAGTGCATGTATTTTTAAAAAGGAGGTAACGGATAGAGCACATGAAAAGTATATTAAGCTTCTGAGGTCTTTATAGTTATTAACTATAAGTAAATAACTGAGTAAAAGGGTCTTGTTTCAAATTAGTTGCTGGGATATAAAAAGGTAAAGAAGATGTTTCTAGCAAATTTCAATATTATTCATAGTACCAAATTGTACATTGGCAGTGGGGGAGACAAGAAGTGTTATATAAAGGTATACAGAAGGTAATTAGGACAAAAATACAAACCTTCCTAAGTGCTCCACTCCTTTCCCCCAGAAAAGCCTTAAAAAGATAGAAATACATAAAATAAATTACATTGTAAAAAAAAAAACAGTTGCCTAAAACATAGCATACTTATAATACTAAATAATATGACACAGCAGAGGACAAATAAAACAACCATATCACAATAAATGTCAGGGCTTAATTCACCTATTTAAAAAATCTGCCTTCTCTAACAAAACAAATTCTGTACTCTGCTATCAATAAGAGATACAGCAACCTAAGACTAACAGAGATAGACAGGTCAAAAATAAAGTAATTTTTTAAAAATAAAAGAATATATATCAGCCAAATGAAAATAAAATAAATCAAAGATCAGATGGTTGTAGATGTGTTGTGTTATTTCTGAGGCCTCTGTTCTTTTCCATTGGTCTATATATCTCTTTTGGTACCAGGACCATGCTGTTTTGGTTACTGTAGCCTTGTAGTATAGTTTGAAGTCAGGTAGCATGATACCTCCAGCTTTGTTCTTTTGGCTTAGGATTGTCTATACGGGCTCTCTGTTGGTTCCATATGAAATTTAAAGTAGATTTTTTCTAATTCTGAGAGGAAAGCCAGTGGTAGCTCAATGGGAATAGCTTTGAATCTATAAATTACTCTGGGCAGTATGGCCATTTTCATGATATTGATTCTTCCCATCCATGAGCATGGAATGTTTTTCCATTTGTTTGTGTCCTTTCTTATTTCCTTGAGCAGTGGTTTGTAGTTATCCTGGAAGAGGTCCTTCACGCATCTCTTGCAAGTTGTATTCCTGGGTATTTTATTCTCTTTGTAGCATTTGTGAATGGGAGTTCACTCATGATTTGGCTTTCTGTCTATTATTGGTATATAGAAATGTTTGTGAATTTGCATATTGATTTTGTATCCTGAGACTTTGCTGAAGTTGCTAATCAGCTTAAGAAAATTTGGGGCTGAGACAATGGGGTTTTCTAAATATACAATCATGTCATCTGCAAAGGCAATTTTACTTCCTCTTTTCCTGTTTGAATACCCTTTATTCATGTCTCTTGCCTGATTGCTCTGGCCAGAATTTCCAATACTATGTTGAATAGGAGTGGTGAGAGAGGGCATCCTTGTCTTGTGCTGGTTTTCAAAGGGAATGCTTCCAGCCTTTGCCCATTCAGTATGATATTGGCAGTGGGTTTGTCATAAATAGCACACCTGATTAAAATGGGCAATGGGGAAATAATTCCCTATTTAACAAATGGTGTTGGGAAAACTGGCTAGCCATATGCAGAAAACTGAAACTGGACCTCTTCCTTACACTTTATACAAAAATTAACTCAAGATGGATTAAAGACTTAAACATAAGGCCTAAAACCATAAAAACCCTAGAAGAAAACCTAGCCAATACCATTCAGAACATAGACAAGGGCAAAGATTTCACGACTAAAACACCAAAAGCAATGGCAACAAATGCCAAAATTGACAAATGGGATCTAATTAAACTAAAGCGCTTCTGTACAGCAAAAGAAACTACCATCAGAGTAAACAGGCAACCTACAGAATGGGAGAAAATTTTTGCAATCTATCCATTTGACAAAGGGCTAATATCCAGAATCTACAAGGAACTTAAACAAATTTACAAGAAAAAAACAAACAACGCCATCAAAAAGTGGGCAAAGGATATGAACAGTCACCTCTCAAAAGAAGACATTTATGTGGCCAAGAAACATATGGAAAAAAGCTCGTCATCACTGGTCATTAGAGAAATGCAAATCAAAACCACAATGAGATACCATCTCATGCCTGTTAGAACGGTGATCATTAAAAAGTCAAGAAACAACAGATACTGGAGAGGATATGGAGAAATAGGAATGCTTTTACACTGTTGGTGAGAGTGTAAATTAATTAAACCATGGTAGAAGACACAGTGGCAATTCCTCAAGGATCTAGAACTAGAATTATCATTTGACCCAGCAATCTCATTACTGAGTATATATCCAAAGGATTATAAATCATTCTGCTATAAAGACACATGCACACATATGTTTATTGTAGCACTATTCACAATAGCAATGACTTGGAACCATCCCAAATGCCCAACAATGATAGACTGGAAAAAGAAAATGTGGCACACATACACCATGGAATACTATGCCACCATAAAAAAGGATGAGTTCATGTCCTTTGCAGGGATATGGATGAAGCTGGAAACCATCATTCTCAGCAAACTAACACAAGAATAGAAAACAAAACACCACATGTTCTTGCTCATAAGTGGGAGTTGAACAATGAGAACATGTGGACACAGGGAGGGGAACATCACACTCAGTAGTCTGTCAGGGATTGCAGGGCTAGGGGAGGGATAGCATTAGGAGAAATACCTAATGTAGATGACGGGTTGATGGGTGCAACAAATCACTATGGCACCTGTATACCTGTGTAACAAACCTGCATGTTCTGCACATGTACCCCAGAACTTAAAGTAAAAAATAAAATAAATCAAATAATGTTTTGGGTTTATTTGTTATTTTATTATTTTTATAACAAAGAAACCCACACCCATTTGCAGTCAACTTGCATTTCCTTCCAACCCCCTAATCCTAAGCAACCACGAATCTTTTTGTTTCTATGGATTTGCCTATTCTGCATGATTGATAACAACAGAAGCATGTAATGTGAGCTCTTTTGTGACTGCCTTCTTTCACTTAGCATAATGCTTCCAAGGCTTATCCATGTTATAGTATATATTAATACTCAGTTCTTTTTATTGCCAAATAATATTCCATCGTGTGGTTAATTCGTTTGATTCATTGGTTGCACAATTCTGTGAATATACTAAAAGCATTAAGTTGCATACATTAACTGGGTGCATTATATCTTAGTGAAGCTGTTACCAAAAAATAGATAGATAAAATAAATCAGGATTCATAATCTGAGAAAAGGTAGAATTTAGATAGGATGACTAACTTGTCCAGTTTGCCTAGGACATTCCTGGTTTTAGCACTGAAAAATCCCACTACAAGAAATGCTAGAAGGAATTAAATTCATAGCAGTACCTAATGTATCTAACTCAAGCAAAGATGCATAAAGTGGACAATATTTAATAATATTTAGAAGGCCTAAACCAGATAATCAGTAAGTTTCCAAACTTTAATAACTCAGAATAAAAGTTGTTTTCTAGTGTGCATAGAACATCCACACATTTATGTTTGTTTTAGGACAATATGCATGTCTGCATACACAAATACACCCCCCTATAAATTCCATAAAATAGAAATAATAAAAATTATGATGATATTTGAAAAAAGTAGAAATATATAAAAATTTTTAAAAATGTGTCTCTACCAACATATTTAGCAACACAGTTACTAAACAAACATTGAGGAAGGAAAAACAAAATTATGAAAGTATTTGAAAAAGCTAATAATGATGAAAATATAACACAAAAAATCTATTTTTTTGTGAAGCCAAAGCATTTTCTAGAGAAAAATATCATAGCATGAAATTCCTATACCAATACAGTATTTAAAATAAAAAATATAAAACACCTAACTCAGAAAAGCTAGTAAAACTGTAAGAAAGTAAACTCAAAGAAAGTATAAAGAAAGCATTAATAAAGATAGAAATTAATTAAATAGAAAGCAGAAAAAAATGGAACTAATAAATAAATCCCAAAGTGGAACTTGGAAAAAAAAAAAAACAATAAAATAAGCCACTAGCAAACCACAAATCAAAAACTAAAATGAGGAAAATATAGACATATAAAACTTAAAATAAGGTATAAATAACTACTAAAAGAAAAAATCTTAAGAGACTGCTTTGTATGATCCTATGGAATACATTTGAAAAGCACATGAAATTGATACTTTTTAAAGAGAATTAGAACCTGGCAAAACTGAACTCAGTAGAGACAGAAAGTCCGAACAGAGCAATTACTGTCTGTTCTAGAGGAGTTGTAGGAGAGACTGGGTTATCAGCTGTCAAATACGTTGTTCAGGGAAGTTATTTTTGTTTCTGAGACAGTCTTGTCTCACTTTATTGCCAGTTTGGAGTGCAGTGGCGCAATATCAGCTCACTGCAACCTCCGCCTCCCGGGTTCAAGCAATTCTCCTGCCTCAGCCTCCCAAGTAGCTGGGACTACAGGCATGCACTGCCACGCTGAGCTAATTTTTGTATTTTTAGTAGGGACAAGGTTTCACCATGTTGGCCAGGATGGTCTCGATCCCCTGACCTCGTGATCCGCCTGCCTCAGCCTCCCAAAGTACTGGGATTACAGACCTGAGCCACAGCGCCCGGCTAAGGGAAGTTTTATACTGGCTAGAAAGTTAAGGACTAAAAGTCCTTTAAAAAAATTTCTAGCCTAATAATTATTTTATCCGTGGAATAATTGGCCAAAAGACAAAAATAGCAATATTTTTGTTTTCTCCTATCCATTTTGTCTTCCCTCCAAATAGTCTCATTCTGACCTTCACCTAGACTTTCCTGGGTCCATCCTAGGACATTTCGCAAATAGAATGTGTTTCATAAATTCCTATAATTTTGGAAATGATTGCAGACTTTAGACATTTCTCTCCTATGTATTAGAACATATATATCCTATGACACATCACCTCAAAGTCTTTAAAGATGCTAGTGTATGACAAATTATGATCTCGTGAATCAAATAAAAAAAGGATAATATTTTTCTTCCCAGGAATTGTATGGTAACAGAGATCTTTAATGTCTCCATTGTAAAGACAGAAGCACAGAATTTTAGAATTTGAACAGCTCAGTGTCTTCATCAAAGACGTGGGGAAAAAACATTAAGTGAATTATTGTAGCAAGTAGACACTGGGAGTCAGGAAGGAAACCTTGGTTTCAGCTCTAGATCTCCTTCTCAGAAACGGTGTCATATTGTGAAAAGATCAGCTCTGCCAGAGAACAGGAAAAGGACAGGAAGAGAGGCACATACAAAAGCATTATGTTAGAAATGAGAAGTCCTTCCAGTATGGACAGAGAACAGGAGATGTTGTGGAGACTTGCTAGGTGGTTTGGGGTCAGCCTGTGAAAAATATTCAATGTCTCATGAAGAATTTGACCTTAGTCCGGTTTAAAATGTGTTTTCACTGAAGATTCTCTAGCAAACTAGCAGCATGATTAAAGTAGCATTTGATAACAAGAAAAAGGACACTTCCAGAGTGGGGGACAGATTTTCTTTGACAAAGACTAGGGCCTAAGAGATCAAGTAGGAGGCTCTAGCCCAGGTGAGGGGTGATGAGGTCCTGACTTAGGACAGGGACCATATCAATACATGTTTGGTTGTGAGAACACGTAAACGATGGAGTGATTGCCTGGAGGAGACAAGAGCCAGGGAGCAGTTACACACCACTCTGAGATTTTCAGTCTAGATTTTCAGGAGGAAGTAGAGTATGCTGGCTCATAACATAAGGTTGGCCTAAAACTTAATCTCATTTGACTCCTGGATCTGCTATTTAATAAATACACACAATTAGGAAGCTGCATCTCCCCCTATAATCTCAGTCTCCTCATCTATAAAATGGTAATGACAGTAACAGCAACTTCGTAGGATTACTTGGAGGATTCCATAAGAAAATTCATAAAGGAATTTAGCAAAATGATCAGTACATGCAACATGGTCAAAAAGCATTACATGTAATTATTAATTACCAGATAACACATGGAGGATATAAAGTAAAATGGGTTTGAAAGTAACATTTTCTAGAAGTCAATTTTTCTTAGGCAAAACCAGAAAGGTTTTTAGTTTTGTTTTTTTCAATTAAAACAGTGTTTCAGTTGCTCCCCTGGCATGACTAAACCAAGGTTCTGAATGTCCTAAGACCTGTTTCCATCTGTGTTTCTGCTTTTCTCTTTGTGCAAGTTTTGTCCTCTTGGAAGGTTTTGTCCCCATGGTGAGGAGCAGGGTTACAAGTAGTCTGTGGCTGTGTACACCAATTAAGGGCAGGTTCCCTGGAGCACCATTTAAGATTTTCCAGGAAAAGATTCTGATCAGTCCCTTGTGTCCAGGCATTCACTCCTGGCATAATCAGTTGCATCCAGTGGTGGAGAGTGGAATGAAACCCTCATTCTTTCTCATGGTTGGGGTGGTGGAAGAAGCATTACAAAAATAAAGAGTCTACCTGGAAACCTGTCGACTTTGCAGAGCTGACTTTACAATTTTGCATAAGTGGTGGCTATACCTCCTCTGTCTATTCTTTCTTTGCTGGGCATAGGAACTGAAAAATGAGCCCTCCTTCCCCACCCCACTACCTTGCCTCTCACTGTACTCCCATTCTAGGCTCAGGTGGCCAGATAACATCCTAGATACTTGGGCATCGGGGGGCTGAGGTGGTTCAGGTATGCCACCTGCCTGGGCCAGCCACCCTGCTACTACTTGAGATTCTGGGCAGAGCTGTGAATGAACACATTTCAAATGCTATCAGTATTTTATGAATTTCCATCCACTTACTTTAATGGGGAACTGTAAAAGCATTTAACCATATTACACCGCATCTCTCAGACACTGCATTATTCCAACAGAGCTGTTTTATTAGAGTCAACCACCAGGGTAGTTGAGATGCCTTTATGACCCCTCCCCCCTTAATCTGTCCATCTGCATATACATAAGTCTGTTTGTCTATCTACTAGCCTATCTCCAATGTATGTATATTGAGCAAATAAAACTAACCAATAGCAAAAGGGGCATAGCCTTGGTAATGCACCTGTACATGCAGCACATGTATGTGCACACATCCATACACACATGCTAATACAATAAGAATTGCTTCATCTCCTAGTGTCACTTAACTGCACTTATGCTTTAAAAGGACTCTCTGGCTTTATGGACTTCCCTTGGGTTCTCATCTAGAGCAATCGCCTCCTTGTCTTCTGGAAAAATATGTTCAGGGATGCCTCTTACCTGAAGTTTAGATATCTGAAATTAATGCTTGCATGTCCAGGCACTGAAGTCAGATGAACTTGGTCTTCACAGCTCTGTTCCACCATTTACCTTTATGATCTTGAGTAAATCATTTGACCTCATGGAGCCACCTCTATAAAAGGGGGATTTCATACCTTTCAGGGAGTAAGAAAGATTAAATGAGAGAATATATACCACTTCCTAGGTATCTAGAACTTTTGGCTAGAACATGAAGTTCTTCCTGTCCTGACCTACTGGAAATAGTTTCTGCCTGCACCATACACCCAAGCAGTGCTTCCCTCACATCACAGCTTGTCGTTTTCCCCAAACCCCACATTGCAGCTAGGTCACCTCCTTCAGGACTTCCCCCAACCCTCATCTCCTCTGGGAAATCTCCCTCAGTCCCTCCAGCTCCCAGGCCCTTCTCTGAGCTTCCTCATCACCACCCACTCTCTCTCCACATGGTCGCATTTATCTCACCCTGTTGTGATTGTCTTTCCCCTTATGGATGACAAACCTGTTTTTTTTTTTTTTAGACAATGTCTTGCTCTGTCACCCAGGCTGGAGTGCAGTGGTGAGATCATGGCTCACTGCAGCCTTGACCTCCCGGGCTCAAGTGATCCTCCCATCTCAGCCTCCCAAGTAGCTGGTACCACAGGTGTGCACCACTACACCCAGCTAATTTTTGTAATTTTTTTATAGAGATAGTGGTCTCCCTATGTTGCCCAGGCTGATCTGAAACTCCTGGGCTCAAGTGATCCTTTACCTCAGCATCCCAAAGTGCTGTGATTACAGGTGTGAACTACTGCAACTAGCCTGTCAAACTCTTTATGGTTAGAGTTCAGATCTTATTTCTTCTCACAACTAACAATGCTTTCAGGAGCTGAGCTCTGGCAACCTCATCTCTGCAGGTTTATTCTAACCACCATCTCCTTCTTTGTCTATATTACATCCAGCCACCATTCTGTTCAGCACTTATTCTGTGTCCCACAGAGTTCTAACCACTGTATAGGCAATAACTCATTTAATCCTTACGCCAACCTTATAAGATAGGGACTATTGTGATCCCTATTGTACAAATGAGGAGCCTGAGGTTTGAGGAAGGTAGAAAACTTACACAAGGTTCTCAATTAGTAAGGGACAAAGCTCAGGTCTGAATTCTGGTAGCCTCATTCTGAGCCTGCACTCATCAGCACTATAAACCATTCCCCATTTACATCTACTCTATACCATTGTTCCAACAAAACTGACCTCCACGCAGCTCTTCTTATCCATGCCATGTTTGATCTCAGTTCCCTGCCTTTGCACATTCTAGCCCCTCTTTCTGGAATGCCCTCTGCCTTCCCTACTTATCTTTCACTTGTCCTTTATGAGTCAGAATGCCTTCCTCAATGCCCTGTGTTCACTCTGCACATGGCACTTATCATAGTATATCAGGATCTATTTAATTGCCTTCCTGCCCATTAGACTGGGGGCTTCTTGAGGTACTGGAGCCACTGCTATGACTTACTCACGTTGAATCCCTGGTACCTAATGTAGTTCTTGGTCCTTTGGGGCAAAATTAGCACCAATTTGTTGAATATGGCATTCCTAAGATCTGAAAAGCCTTTCCCAAAATTGTCATCTTTTTTAACCCTGACTACTGTATATATATATTGTACATGTAAATCTCTTTGATAAGATGATTATCTACATGCACAACTAAGATGCCAAATCAAATTAAATCACTGTTAGATCTACTGTAAAAGTAATGTGTTTCTGTCTGAATTGTTCAAGGACTGACCAGGTGAGTCCTGGGACTTCAAAGCCAAGGTGGTGCTTCTACAAAGTGTTCTGGGTAAGGGTTTGGTATTTCATCGCTAATCTCCTCTGGAACTCACTGAAGAGGAAATGGTGCTTATATGGAAAATGGTAAAATGGGAGAACAAAAGTACAGATTTTATGAGTAAAAATATCTGGGCCCACAAAGCACTTTCCAAATGGCCAATCATCTTTGCTAAGAGATGCTGGTATACAAGGCCTGCGATCACAGACTTAAGTATTCTATATTCCTCTGAATCTAAGTGGTAAGGTCTGCAGAACACACTTTGAGTCTACTTACTCAAACAGGCTCTGGGACAAGGACTGTCATTCAGCAGGATGGTAGTCATTAATGGAGAGGCAGCATGGGCTCAGATATGCTTCATCTTCAAAGCAGTGACTCTACCCACTAGCTAAATGAAGCCCAGTGAATATCAGGCTTTGCTATCCAGACCAGCAATTTCTCTTCTGAAGGGTGTGTGTGTGGGTGTGTGTGTGTGTGTGTGTGTGTGTGTGTACATGCATATGAAGTGGGGTATTCTTTTCAGGTTGAAATACCAGATAGATGGTAGAAAGTTTCTTTTCCCACTTGAATGCATTTAAAGTGACTCTTCAGAGTAAAGAATGCCAGAGCAATGGGTCTGAGACAAAGTTCCTTGATGGGCAATATTCAGTGTTAAGGTGGGGAAATTAAGCTAAGATATCAAAGGGCAGAATCAGAAGACATATAGTCTTGGCATAAAATGGTAGCTGGTGAGTAATGAAGAGAAGTTTCTATGTATTTTCTACAATCAGCAGTCAAATTTGCCTTGTCATCTTTCAAAGCAGTAGATCAAGGTCATTGGCAAGCATAGGGCTCACGGGGCACCCCAGGAAAGTCATGGTATTCTGAATTGATGGGTGAGGGGGACCTTGGCTGGCGCTGATCTGCCTCTCATTGGCTCCTGTTCTGATCCATCTCAGTGGGTCTGGTGTGCCATCTGGGTGGGATATCTAAGCTTTCTTCCCCTCTGCAGTTCCCTAAGCTGCTCTATCCTTAGCATGAGAGTGAAGATTATTTCTGACAAAGAAATAAAATCAGCTGCCAAGCCCCATCAGGCACCTGTGTTCTTTCCCTCCTTATTTCCAGCAAAACCGTTCTCCTGTGCAGACAGCAAACATTTCAGCCTCATGACAAACCCCTGTCACTCCGACGCCCTGTGTCTCACTGTTGACATGATAACTGAGTATGTGAGACAGACAGTGTTTGTCTGATGCTGGAGGCTTTGTAGTGGAATCACAAGACTGAGATGAAGGAGGCAGGTTAGGGCTGGGAAAGCTGGGAAGCTGGGGCCCTGGGGAGATCTAGCCTCTTCTGCCCATCTCCTGCTTACCAGGCTGATGCAGCAGCAACAAGCCGCCTTGGTCTAGCAGAACCCCGTTCCATTGTTAAAAGAGTTTCAAGGTAAAAAGTTTCGTCTCCAGGCCTAAGGATTTTCAGTAAAACATCTGGTTCAACTCACTCGAACACACATTTCCTGAGATGATCCTACTTGGTGCCATGAAAAAGTGTTTGATGCCGAGAGGCTGCAAAGAGGAAGAAGAAGAAAAAGGAGAAAAAGAAAAAAAAAATATAATGGCAGCTCCCCTTGAGCAAACATTATGTGCCATGTTCTGTGGTTACTACTGCATACAAATTTGCCTTTAATCGTCTTGGTAATACTATGAGTACAATATTAATAGCCCCATATTACAGATGAAGAAACTGAAGATCTGAGAGGGAAATAGTTTGCTAAGCTCCCGCCAGTGATGAGTAATAGATCTGGGACTCTCATTTAGGTTTTTTTGGTTCCAGCACTTCTACTGTTAACATTTATGTTCTATTTTCTCCAATGAGTCCAGCAGGCTGGAAAGTTATATATATGCCACCCTTATATATAGAACCTATAATAAAACAAAGTCTTATTATAACCAAAAGGAAGAAGCACAATATATAGCATTGATAGGCTGGCTTTGAACTTCTTCCTTTCCTAATAGCTGTGTGAGACTATAAACTCCTCTGAACTTCAATATCCCCATTTATAGCATGGAATAATATCTTTGTTGTGGAATTATGGTGAGTATTGAAAACGATAATATATATAAGTGTACATAGTTAACAAGTGTGCGTCTTACTTCATGCTAAGCCTTTTGATGCAAACTCGCTTGATTCTAATAACCTTGGGCAAGATACTATCATTATTATTCTTATTTTACAAATTAGAAAACTGAGGCTTAAAGCGGACAAGTAGTTTGCCCAATGAAGTTAATAAATGGCTGTGTAGGAATTGAACTAAGTTCAGTCTGACTCCCAAAACCAATCCTAAGTAGACAAGTCAGGCTTCATTGTTAGATAGGATGGCTTAATATCTGTTTGAAGATTACTAAGGACTACAGAATATGCTCTTTCACCATTCCAGGCTGTCTTCTTTGACAGGAGAAATGATTGGGGAACCTGTGTTATTTTGTTGACTTCGTAAGAACATTTTATTATACATAGGAGATTGTTTGGAAATTGCCCCTAATATTCCTTTTGAATTATTGATGTATATCAATTGCATACACATTGGAAGAAAATAGAGTCCTCTTTTTGGCATCCATGAATGTTTCCATAGCTTATGCTTCAGAGTAGAGCAGGTTCAATTACCAAAGATGTTTTTCTAAAAGAGGTAGATTAATACCAATTAACAGGTCGGGATAGGAGTTGAGACCTTAGCCAGTTCACCGAACGAGTTGTGATTTCATGTCATCTGACATATGCATAATTACACACACCAGGAAGCATCCACCAATGCACACATCACAATAAATGTGTGCTTAATTACAAGTCACCATGCATATATGCTTAATTACACATCCTGCTACCTGCAGGATTAATTACATGTCGTATTACATGCACACAATCAGAAAAGGTGACATTTGATGACATTAAAAGAGCTAGGAGAAAATAAAGGAGCAATTTTTAAACAGTTGCATAACGTGTGTGCTTTTTTTTCTTTCCACAGAAGGCATCAGACATTAATTTCTAGTCAATCAATCAAGAAGCACTTATTGAACCAGCCCTGTCAATTTTACTTTTATAGTGTCTCTTGCATCGATCCTTTCCTTTCCATTTTCATGATCACTAATGTCATCTCTTGCCTGGCAGACTAAGGCAATGGGAAGGACAATGCATTCAAATGTTCTCTCTCCTAACCCTGGGCCAGCACTCTGGTCCAAGGCACTATTGTTCCCACCTGCGTTACTGCAGAGGACCCTAACAGATCTGCTGGTTCCTCCTGGGTCTTAAACTCTCCACCCATCACTAGGCAATGTTTTGACAACTCAGCTTTGGTCATCTAAATCTTATCTAAAGATAAGATTACCTTATCAATGATTTTACCTTTTTCTAGAACAAAGTCCAACATTCTGAAAATGAACCACAATGCTTCATTTGTCTTGGCCCTCCCCACCCAGCCCACCTCCCCAAGCCTTTTGTCATTCTCATCCTCCATCTCTAAGTTTCAGCGACCCTGCTTTCTTCCCATCCTTCCAGCAGACCATAACTCCTCCTACCTCAGGATCATTTCATACATATTGATCCTTCTGTCCAAAAAAAGTCCTCCTTTCACTCTGTTTATCTAATTAAATCCTGCCTAACCCTCAGATCTCAGCTCAAATATACCTTTCCCAGAAAAGGTTTCACTAGTGCTCCAGATCAAGTTAGTTCCTGCTTTTACACCCTATACTTTACCTTCCTAAGAAATTATCACAATATACTGTTTAAAATTATCTATGCAGTAGTTTTTATTAATATCTGCCTCAGTCATTTTAAGTTCCAGGAGGACAATGATTGGATATATTTTATTTTCCAATATGCTCTTATTGCCTAGTAAAGTGCCTGGTACATAGTAACCTTATGTATAGTAGGGTTGTCAGATTTAGTAAATAAAAATACAGGATGATCAACTGAATATGAATTTCAAATAAACAACAATTAAATTTTAATATAAGTATGTCCTATGCAATATTTAGAACATACTTGTACCAAAAATTATTTATTGTTTATCTGAAATTCAAATTTAATTGAATGTCCTATAGTTTATCTAATAATTCTGGCTTTAGGCTCTTAATGTTTGATGGTTAAATGAATAAATGAATGAATAAATAAATTAACGGTTAAATGAAGGTTCAGGAGGTCTTAGTTCTCATTCAGTTCTGGTTTGTTTTACCCTCATCAGCCACTTCACTTATCTAGACATAGACAGTGAGGGTCAATGATGTATGCCTAAGACTCCTATAATGCTGACATGAAGTAATGGGAAACTATGTCAAAAGACAACTAATGACTTGGGAGGTGGAGCTTGCAGTGAGCCGAGATCGCGCCACTGCCCACCAGCCTGGGCGAGAGAGCAAGACTCTGTCTCTAAAAAAAAAAAAAAAAAAAAGAACAACTAATGATCCTGTCTTCCATTGTCATCTCCAGGCCAGCCCTTTGTTTCCTGAATTATCTGACCAGCTAAATTATTCCATTCTCCTTGTCCAAATTCTAACTCTCTCTCCCATGGCCATAAAAAGAACTTAAAGATACCCTTTTTTTGCATGTTCTTCTGGGTCTTTTGTAATCTGAGACTGTTGCATTTTGTATCTAACAGGCAGGACTGGGGCTAATATTTAATATTAATATTTTAAAAAATCAAAATCAATGCAAAAAATCCATGATGAACAAAATGCCAAAAGTTTAAATAAAAACAGAATCAGTATTACTGATTTTTCTTTTTGCCTCAGGCTTCAATATGCTTTGGCACAGCAATTTTTATTTAAACTTTTGATATTTGGCTCATCATGGGTTTACTCACATTGACTGTGATTTCTTAAAATATTGAATTAGTGTGTTATGTATCTTGATTACTGGGTATTTTGGCATCCTCTTCCATTCTGCTCCCAATGCAAGTGTCTCACTCACCACACCTAGTCCCAGCATCAGAGGAGCCAGCTTTTCAAAAAATTTTTATTTTAAGTTCCAGGATACATGCGCTGGACATGCAGCTTGGTTACATAGGTAAATGTGTGCCATGGATGTTTGCTACACCTATAAACCCATCACCTAGGTATTAAGCCCCGCATGCAGCATGCCTTAGCTATTTATCCTGATGCTCTCCCTTCCCCGCCTCTCAAACAGGCTCCAGTATGTGTTGTTCCCCTCCCTGTGTCCATGGGTTCTTATTGTTCAGCTCCCACATATACATGGTGGAATACCATGCAGCCATTAAAAGGAACAAGATCATGTCCTTTGCAGGGACATGGATGGAGCTGGAAGTGATTACCCTCAGCAAACTAACACATGAACAGAAAACCAAACACCACATGTTCTCACTTATAAGTGGGAGCCAGCCTTTAGAAGGGAAGATACAGTGGAGAGAGAGCCATAAGCCAGATATGCAGGGTCCAAACTGCCATGCTGAGGGTTCAGAGTTTATACAGTGGACAAAGAGGAATGGAGAGGTTTTGAGCAAGAGAGGAACAGATTGTGCTTTGAGTGTTAGAGAGCATTACTCTGGCTACTGGCTGTGCTATAGGGAACTGGTTGGAAGGACTGTGACTGAGGCAAGAAGACCATGGAGGGGACTAGTGTAGTGAGCAGGGAGATAGAAACCACAGCCGGTGCGATGGAAATGGACTGACTTCACGTGCTTGGAGGGAGTAGCTTTTCCTTTACCTCTACTTCTTGGCTCTTCTCTGCTGTCTCTTCTCTGTTGAGCTTAGTGTGTCTTGTAGGAAAAGAGCAGGGAGGGAGAGAGAACAGGGGACTGGCTTGTTAGCTTCAATAACTAGGATTCTGCCTACATGGATGCTCCCTGATTTATTTGCAGACGTTCTGGGCATTTTCCCAGCCCCTACATATATTAGTTCCCCAGAGACCAATACATCAAATATCATACTCATTGTTCCCTGCATATACATTCCCAGAGGTGGGCCAACAAATTCACTTTCTGAAATGATCTGGAGAAGGACTGTGTTATTGACACTCTCTCCTGTCATATTTGTATTTCAAAAAGCTACGTGCTCAGGAATCCATCATTTCAATTAAAACTCATCTAGGCCTCCTATGAAAGAGAAATATCAATATTGCAGAGTCCCCAACCCAGGAAGATTCACATTTGGCTTTCAGCTTGAAACCATCATGGACTTGCTGTGTGGCCTTGAATACACTGCGTGGTTTTTCTGTGCTTCAAGCTTACCTTTGGGAGGGAGCTTGCAGTAGACAAATGGGCCTGAGCTATGGGATTTAAAGCATGATCTTGCTATTCACCAGTGGTGTGACCTTGGGCAAGTTGTTTAGCTGTTCTGAACTACACAAGCCTTCTCTTCCTGTCAAAGAAGGAGAATGATGATGCCCTTCCTTGTAGGGTGGTGATGAGGATAGAAGGCATTAATACCTGGCAAGTGCTTAAAACTTAGCAGATATTCAATGCATGTTACCTCTCCCCTCCCTGCTATGGTTAATAGAATTGGGTAATATTTTTAAAAAGTGCCAAAAAGAGTGAAATGTCATTTTTTTTCAGCTGGTAAAAACTAAGTGAAATTGCATGCCAATATATACTGATACAATGAATAATTTTGGAGTAATTTTACAGTTTTGTATACAGAATGCCAAAATTCATTATGACAGTGCATTTCAGTGAGGTGCAGTCATTCAAGCTAATTGTAGTGCCATATAGGAAAATGTTTGTGTTTGTCTTAGTAATGTTTTGTAATGGCGTAGTTAAAAATAATAGTTTGTGGCCAGGCGCGGTGGCTCATGCCTAAAATTCTAGCACTTCGGGAGGCCGAGGCAGGCGGATCGCCTGAGCTCAGGAGTTCGAGACCACCCTGGGCAATGTAGTGAAACCTCATCTCTACTAAAATACAAAAAAATTAGCCGGGTGTGGTGGCACATGCCCGTAGTCCCAGCTAATTGGGAGGCTGAGGCAGGAAAATCGCTTGAGCCTGGGAGATGGAGATTGCAGTGAGCTGAGATCACGCCACTGCACTCCAGCTTGGGCTATAGAGAGAGACTCGGTCTCAAAAATAAATAAATAAATAAATAAATATAATATAATATAGTTTGCCATCAATGATCTCTTCTGATAATTTCAGAGATGTAGTATTCAATCATTGTGTATTACGGTCCCAAAATTAGATTACAAGAATAGGTATACATATTAAGCCATTGTTATTTCTTGGTAATTCAACCTCATTATCCCTTTAATGTTTGTTTGTTTGTTTATTTTTTATTTTTTTTAATTTTTTTTGCACACAAAAACAATAAACATTTTCTAAAAATACATACAAACAAAAAGATGCATATCAGACATATTAGGAAGGTTGCACATGGGAAGTCGGGGAATAGAAATGGGGGGTGGGCGTTAAAATAAATGTGAGAGGGACTTTATATGGATCAGTGATAATAACTCAATCCTCAATTTGACAAAGAAGAGGGAGAAGGAAGAGGAAGAAAAAGAAAGTGGGATAAAGGATCAGAAAGGGTTATTTATTTATTTATTTTTATTTATTATTTTTTTTGATTCAGTGTCTCACTGTGTCACCAGGCTGCTGGAGTGCAGTGGTGCAATCTTGGCTCACTGCAATCTCCACTTCTCGGGTTCAAGCGATTCTCCTGCTTCAGCCTGCCGAGTAGCTCAGACTATAAATGTGCATCACCATGCCCAGCTAATTTTTCTATTTTTAGTAGAGACGGGGTTTCACCATGTTGGCCAGGATGGTCTCATTTTTAAGTTGGGTCTCAAGTCAAAATAAATGCAGTACCAAACCATAGTGCATACAACATTTAGCTGGAGGATTATTCTATGGAGGATGCCATAGAATAATTTTTAGATGTAGATTAAACAAATAAGTGAAATCGCCTATCTTATTAGAAATGCACTTTTCCATAGGAAAGCGACATTCTCAAGACTCCTGGATTCTGTAAAAAGTTTGTCAGTTTGTCCGAAGTACCAAGCAAGATCTTCAATCAAGATCACCTTCCACTATTCTCTCAATTTTTTGAACTTAACGTGGTCTCTGTGTATTTTCTTCAAACATATTTAAATTTGAATCTCACTTCATATCCTTTGGAAGATGGTTGAAATGCTTCCTTTCTTTCCCCTCCCCTTAGTTCTGCTATTAGTTGGCATGTGCTCTGTGAATGCAAAGTCATTTTTACGTCAGCAAAAGAAAAATTGAATAAGGAAGGCCATCTGATATGTAGTAAATCAAACAAAACCACAATGAATTTCAAAGCCAAGTATAAATTTTAAGACACAGCATGATGTGTAGGAAAGAGCAATAAGCTCAAATCAGGCAATTTGGAGTCTAGTTTAGACTCAGCTACTGACTCACTACATGACCTTGGGAAGTCACTTTGTTCCCGTAGGTTTCTGTTTTTTCTTTGATCAAAATTATAGAGCTAGATAATCAGAAATTAATCACTAATTCAGTAAACATAATTCTCATTGGTGAGCCTAAAAAATTAATCCTCAACCACATCAACTGTTATAAAGTAATTCTGCAGTTTATCAAGATTAATTTACATGTTAAAGCAACCTAATTTTCTCTTATGGGTGTATCAGATAGAAGAATCTCAGGTGTGATATGTTTCAATTTCAGCAGATGACATGATCAAGTTTTTCCTTACACCATTCTGGACAAGTTGGAAACACATAGACTAGATCAGTGGTAAGTGTGTGCTCTTGAGAGACAACCAGAATTTCCAGGAAGTTATTTAAACATATATATTTCTGAGAAATCGTGATTGAGATGGTCCTGGGTGGTACCTGGTACTCACAACAATTTCCAGCTGATTCTGAAGATCATCTTGTTTTGGAAACCAGTGGGCTAGAATAACCAGGTGGATCAGTCAGTGGTTGAATTATCAGGGTTACCTACCAGGGTAAGATGCAGGTTTGTGTCCTTGGACTGGTTTTTGTCAACACATCTACATGATTTGGCTGAAGATATAGAAGGGGTGCTGATCAGGTATATAGATGTTGCAGACACATTGGAAGACCAAATAAAAGCTCAAAATTATCTTTTTATTTTTTTTTTGAAATGGAGTCTTGCTCTGTCGCCCAGGCTGGAGTGCAGTGGTGCGATCTCAGCTCACTGCAAGCTCCACCTCCCAGGTTCACGCCATTCACCTGCTCAGCCTCCCGAGTAGCTGGGACTACAGGTGCCTGCCACCACGCCTGGCTAACTTTTTGTATTTTTTTAGTAGAGATGGGGTTTCACCGTGTTAGCCAGGATGGTCTCGATCTCCTGACCTCGTAATCCACCCACCTCAGCCTCCCAAAATGCTGGGATTACAGGCGTGAGCCACCGCGCCCAGCCAAAATTATCTTAATGGGTGGAAACATCAGGAGAAACAACCACAGTGAAATTTAAAGGGGTACATGAACTCTTGCGCTTTATTTATATTTAAAAACAATTAAAAATGTAGTACCAGATGAGGTAAATCTAACCTGAGAGCCATTCATGTGGCATAGACATTGAGGTTTTAGGGAACTAGAGGAACAGCATCTTTTTGAGAATAAAATGAATTTTATATAAAAACACTTTGTATAAACTGTTAAACATAACAGAGTTATTGTAAAATGAGAATGATGTTACAACTGATCTCAAGTGGAGGCAGAACAGAATAGTAGTTCAAAGTCTGAGAGTCCCAGATTCCAATCCTGATGTTACAATCGATAGTTGTGTGATCGTGAGCAAATTATTTAATCATTTCACGCCTTGGCTTCCACATATGGGGATAATACTTCCTCGTAGGTTTGTATTAATGATGAAAACATTTAGCATATGTCTGGCACATGGTGATATGCAGTGAAAGGAATCTATTGTTTGAAGTATCATTATATAGTATCAGAATAAAGGAACTAGGTCAGTTATATTCTGTAATTTCCATGTGACACCTGAAAAATTGTCTCTGGTTCTGGGCATCATACTTTAGGAGACTTGTAGACCAAAGGGAATGTGTTCAAAGGTATATAGTGGCATGTAGGACCAGGAGGGTGAGTGGCTTTGAAGTACAGTTAAATGCATTTGAAGAAACTGAGAGCATTTTCTCTTGAGAAGAGAAGCTGAAAGAGAACATCAAAGGAACTGAAAGGCAAATACAATAAAGCTGTTTTGTCTTGACTGCACAAGGCAAAGCTCCATTTACAGGTGGGCAGAGAGGTTGAGAGAGTATGTCTTAAAAGCTATTTATTATTAGAGGGGTATGAGTTTCGTAGGGAAGGAGGTAGTTTCTTACCCCTCCCTATGCTCAAGCCCCATGGTTGGGGTCTCTGTCGAGGGGACTGCTTTCTAAGTTGAGAGGTTACTTGGACTAATGACCTCTAAGATCTTTTTGAATGTTATGGAATTATGTGAAGGGAGGGGTAGTGCCATTCCCAAAGCTGTCCTGAAGGCCCTCATGTGCTGGGTGATGGGCGGGGTTAATGATGACTAGCTGCTCCAAAGATGGAAGGTGATTTGTGTTCCTATCGAGTTTAATGCATCTGTCTTTTCACCCCAGGCATCAGCCAAGTGCGAACATATTGGGCCCATTCATCTTTTCTGCACAACAGAATTGAGGTGGGGTGGCATTTGGCTAATGAAGCTCTTTGGAAAAGCATACTTCTCCAAATTAGGTACTAATTGGGTTGGGAAGCAGCAGTTGCCTGTGACCTGTTAATATTTCAGGAAGTTTCATCCACCTGAGTAATGTGAGACCTGGCAGCCTTGCAAAGGGCTAGAATGCTAGGCTCCCAGGCTGACACCCCCATTGCCCAGCCTTCCTCTCTTTCCACATCCCTTCAATGAATCTGAGTTTGAGCCTTGGTCTGTTCTGGACTAAGTCAGAACTGGCTTAACAAAATTGAACACTGATGAGATCTGTTTTGTTTGTTTGTTTTGAGACGGAGTCTTGCTCTGTCACCAGCTGGAGTGCAGTGGTGCGATCTCGGCTCACTAGAATCTCCATCTCCCAGCTTCAAGCGATTCTACTGCCTCAGCCTCCCAAGTAGCTGGGATTACAGGTGCGCACCACCACGCCTGGCTAATTTTTGTATTTTTAGTAGAGATGGGGTTTCACCACATTGGCCAGGCTGCTCTTGATCTTCTGACCTCAGGTGATCTGCCCACCTTGGCCTCCCAAAGTGCTGGGATTACAGGCATAAGCCACCATGCCCGGCCCCACTGATGGAATTTTAATGTCTGAGGATCCTATAACCAAGTGGGAGTAGAGTTACGTAGCCACAACACTTGGATTTGCAAGATTGAAATAGACCTAGGAAAATCATATAGTTCCACTCCTCACTTAATTAATTAATTCACCTGGCAATATCTCTATGCATAGCCTTGAGCTTCTCTTTAAAAATCCCTCAAATTGGGCAACTCACTACCATTAGATATTCCATTCTATTTTTGTACAACTTAGAGAGGTATAAAGGTCTTATTGAGGCCAAACTAGTATAATTTGCCTAGTTTAATTGGGGAATTACACTAATGAGGATGTTCATAATAGTCTACGTTTACTGAACACTGACTACTAATTAAACACTCTAGTAAGTACGTTTTCTGGCTTAATTCTGATTATTGTGCTTTAGGATACATGTTATGCATCCTATTTTATGGATTAGGAAACTGAGGTTCCCATGATTTGCCCAAGGATTGGAGGTGAGTTTAAAACCTAGATTCATATGATTGAAAAAGCACATTCTCTTAACTTCTTCCCTATACTGCATATATGCATGTACATGGGTCCTTTCCAGAGTGGGACCTCCTTAGATCTGCACTTTATCTCAAACTTTAGATCTGCATTCCATCTCAAAACTGTCTTCAGGCTTGGCTCAAATCTATCCTCACGTTTGGCTTCAGTTCATACAGTTGTCACTGCCCCAGAGCAGAGATTTTCAAAATATGCTCAGGGAAGCTCGGCACTTTGAGTAGAGGGGTCCCAGGAGCTACTATGGGGGCTGAGGGGAGCTGGGCTGGTAAAGCCTGAAAACCCCATCATCAGCCAGAGTAGTTTTCTTTCTGTTATTATTATTATTATTTTTAACCTACTGAACTTTTGCAAAAGCTCTCAATTGGAGAAAAGATTCCATGGCTCATAAAAGTTAGAAAACTATTGCACTGCATTAGAATATCGAGATAAAATCTAAATATGAATGGGTTTTCTGATATAATAGATCAGTCTAATGTAATACCAGCCCCTCCCAAGTCCAACTTTGAAAGCATTAATGAAAAATATTGATATAATAAAGGAGGAACTTACATGTCTGTCATGCAGCAAAGTGTCCTCAGCATTTCTTCTACTTGTCCTGGTTCTTTGTCCAATGTTTCATTCCTTGTTGCAGCTGCCATCTCTCTTTCTCTTTCTCTCTCTCTCTTTTTTTTTGATATGGAGTCTTGCTCTATCACTTAGGCTGGAGTGCAGTGGTGCGATCTTAATTCACTGCTGCAACCTCCACCTCCCGGGTTCAAGCGATTCTCCCACCTCAGCCTCCCGAGTAGCTGGGATTACAGGTGTACCACCACACCTGGCTAATTCTTGTATTTTTCGTAGAGGTGGGGTTTCTCCACATTGGCCAGGCTCATCTCGAACTCCTAAGCTCAGGTGATCCACCTGCCTCAGCCTCCCAAAGTGCTGGGATTACAGGCATGAGCCACTGCGCCCGGCCTCTTTCTTTCTTTAAAACGTAAAAACATACACTCACACTTTGAAACACAGCTTTGCTCTCAGTCTGTCTCTGTTCCTCTTACCTGCATCTAAACCTTTGCTCCTTCCCTGCTCCCACCACTCCCCTTTTTTCCCATCCTTGTAAGCTTGCTGTCTGTATTAATCATGCTTTTTTATTTACTGTATTTTTGATGTTTTGACATCTTGGGGCCTTGCTGATCCTGAAGGGACTGCCCCTCCCAGGGCTAGCCAACTCCTAGAGATAGTGAAAGACCTCCCTGCAAGTGTGTCTTTCATGTGCAAACCAATCAATCCAGAGCCCTCACCACCAAGCACTTCCTTGACTGGGCTGTTATATTCTGGCCACTACTCTCCTGCTCTAATCACCCTAGGGCAAGGTACCAGACTAGTAGAGACAGCCCCTATGCACTGAAATTATTTAAACTGGCCAATCCAAAACCTGCTTAGCCTGCCTTGCTCAATGTCTTGCCCAGTTCTTCCCACAGAAACAACAATAAAGACTTTAGTCCATGTATTCCTCTGCCCGCTTCTGCCTCCCGACCAGCCTTGGTGCTTCCCCATGTAGACCACTATGGTATGATGTTTCCCCCTCCTCTTAAGATTTGTGAGTTTAATAAACTATCTTTCCAGTGGCAATCATCTCCTGATCTGTTAGCCTCACCACACCTGAATAATTGGAAAACTTATATTTTGAAACAATATCCCTTTCTCAGAGTTTAGCCTCTGCATTTTCAACAGTTACTTCGTTCAACAAAACCAAAACCAGACCTGCTTCCTAGGATTCTTTCTCCTAGGAGAGCCTGAGAAGGGTGTGGACATATAGATTTTGAATAGTTAACACTTTTTTTTCTAATTAAAGTGATAAGCATGCACCCCCACATCCCCCCTCCCCCCCACACACACACATATCCTGCTTCTGTTCCTCATTTACTGCCCCAGCTCTTAGTTTTTGCCTCTGGGCTGGACCCTGCACACGCTTCTCATATGTACTGGCTAGCAGGGCTTCTTGAACTTCACCCTCTGCCTTTCTTCTTAGACAGAGCTTACACATATCCTTTCTGTTGCCTGAGCTGCTTCAGTTGTTCCAAAAAATGATCCCAAGGCCAGTGCTTCTGCTGTGTCCTTCATCTGCACTTCATCTGCACTCCTCATACGTCCCTACCTCATGCACTCCTACCACAGGCTGAGCTCACTGGCTTACAATTTCCTGGTTTCTCTTTAACTCCTGTACCTGACTGGGGACTCCATGAGGCTGGGATCAGCATAGCACCTGGCTTACAGTAAGCTCTCAACAAATACTTCTTGATGGAGTGAATGAATGAATGAATCTCATTTGTGTTTTCTCCTTTTTTCCCTTGCTTTCCTGGGAGCCATCAGATCATCACACACACACACACACACACACACACACACACACACACACACACACACACACACACACACACACACACACACACACACACACACACACACACAGACAGACATATGCACACACATATGTGCACACAGACATACACACATGCACCCAGACACATTCACACATATACACATGCTCTCACACACATGCACACACACATACACAAACTGCTGTTTACCTTGAAATGATATCTCTGTGGACAAAAATATACTGAACTATGCAGGGACAAAAATATACTGAACTATTCAGAAACAAAAATCAATTTCCTTATAATAATTTGTAGGCAGTATGTCTTGAATTCAGTGGTAAAGAAGGAAACTTTAAAAAAAATTTTTTTTATTATACTTTAAGTTCTAGGGTACATGTGCCAATGTGCAGGTTTGTTACATATGTATGCATGTGCCATGTTGGTGTGCTGCACCCATTAACTCATCATTTACATTAGGTATATCTCCTAATGCTATCCCTCCCCCTTCACTACACCTCACAACAGGCCCTGGTGTGTGATGTTCCCCTTCCTGTGTCCAACTGTTCTCATTGTTCAATTCCCACCTGTGAGTGAGAACATGCGGTGTTTGGTTTTTTGTCCTTGCGATAGTTTGCTGAGAATGATGGTTTCCAGCTTCATCCATGTCCCTACAAATGACATGAACTCATCCTTTTTTATGGCTGCATAGTATTCCATGGTGTATATGTGCCACATTTTCTTACTCCAGTCTATCATTGATGGACATTTGGATTGGTGCCAAGTCTTTGCTATTGTGAATAGTGTCATGATAAACATACGTGTGCATGTGTCTTTATAGCAGCATGATTTATAATCCTTTGGGTATATATCTAGTAATGGGATGGCTGGGTCAAATGGTATTTCTAGTTCTAGATCCTTGTGGAATTGCCACACTGTTTTCCACAGTGGTTGAACTAGTTTACAGTCCCACCAACAGTGTAAAAGTGTTCCTATTTCTCCACATCCTCTCCAGCACCTGTTGTTTCCTGACTTTTTAATGATCGCCATTCTAACTGGTGTGAGATGGCATCTCATTGTGGTTTTGATTTGCATTTCTCTAATGGCCAGTGATGATGAGCATTTTTTCATGTGTCTGTTGGCTGCATAAATGTCTTCTTTTGAGAAGTATCTGTTCATATCCTTCACCCAGTTTTTGATGGGGTTGTTTGTTTTTTTCTCTTAAATTTGTTTGAGTTCTTTGTAGATTCTGGATATTAGCCCTTTGTCAGATGAGTAGATTGAAAAATTTTCTCCCATTCTGTAGAAGGACACTTTTTTAATAACACAAGAAAGATATCTGAAAATATTAATTTGGGTTCAGGGAAACAGAAGAGAGAGAGACCAAAAAAAAAAAAAAAAAAAAAACAGATGAAGAAGGAATGAGTGAGTAAAAAAAAATTGAAACAAGAGAAGAAGAAAGAAACAGTGGAGAGAAAAAAAGGAAAGGAGGAAGGAAGAAAAAAACATTTATTGATTTGCTCCTGTCAAGACAGATTACTTGTTTGGTGGGCTCTGGGAGAGTGGGCTATGGGACCTCATTCCCTCAACCAGAACATACTTCCCTAAAAACACTCTCTCTCCTTAGCCACACAATTCTTGAACCGCTTGAAGGCTTTTCAAATGGCCCCTCTATTTGCATTTGGGTGCACATTGCTGGAAAGACTTGAAGAGGTGGAAGGTGCTGCTCTAGCACCTTCTGGAACTGTCCAGATGAGAACCTATGTCTGTGCTGTGCCCTCACCTCATGCTTTTTTCTCAGGCTCAAGGATGGGTGCAGTTCTCCACGCCCCTGTTGCTTTCCACATCTTTCTCACAGTCTAAAGAAACATGACAGATATGTGCAAGCTCTGAATTAAAATGATTGGTGTGACCTATGTAAGCTCCATGAAGCAGATGGCATTTGAACAATAGGTAGGGTTTGGCATGCCAAATTGGAGGGTTGGGGAGCTATTCCATTCAGGAGAATCGTAAGACATTCCAAGCCCTTCTTTCTCCCTCTCCAGCTCATACATCCAGAGACTTCTCCACCAGACCTGCCCCTGGCTTCCTGCTGAGCCACTAGTAATTGCTACCTCAATAAAGATGTTACTGGCTCCAGTTTAGAAAGGATAAGGAGATCTGGGACTCTCAGCCTGTCTGCCTAGCCGAACAGAGGCGTCACTCCTTGTCTTTTTCCGACCCTTGTTTATCTCTTCCTTCCCTTGGCCCTTGCTTCATTTTGTTGTAATTTCAGCCACGGGGGAGGGAAACAAAAGTCAGATGTGGAGATATCATTGGGAACAAATGGCATTTGCTGTTAATGTGGCGGCAAATGGCCTCCTCTCTTACTTGTGATATTTTAACTCTCTTAAGGAAGAAAGTGACACTGCAGTTCTCTTGTCCTGCCTGGCCCAAAGACAGGGGAACATTATTCATCTGGATCATTAACCCTAAAATATGATTTTACCCACAGCAGCATTCCATGGAGGGCAGCTACTGTGGG
The DNA here is from genome assembly GCF_009828535.3 of Hylobates moloch. Taxonomy (NCBI): domain Eukaryota; kingdom Metazoa; phylum Chordata; class Mammalia; order Primates; family Hylobatidae; genus Hylobates; species Hylobates moloch. Next base: position 91,739,104 of record NW_026652285.1, on the reverse strand, counting down.
AAAATTGTGACGCCGGGCAGAGCTCAGGCAGAGCTGAGCATCAGAACCTCAGTTTCTTTGTACATCCACTGCTCACAAGCTGTGTGACCCTGAGTTAATTTTCCAGGACCTCAGTTTTCTCATCTGTAAAATGAAGATAGCAGCCTATACCTTGCCTACTTTCAATCGTGATGGTGAGGATATCATGAGATAGTGTCAAAGCCTTAAGGGGGCTAACACACCATATAATTGTTTGTTACAATTACGGATTTTTTGGATTGGTTGCCAGCACATTGCTAACTCTGCACGTTTTTAAAAATCCTTTCCAGTACGCAGTACACAACATTCTTTCATCTCTAGCTCTCCCTGGATCAAATCCTCTTCTCAGAAAACTTTCTGATATCAGCCATTTATGGGTAACATTATTCCTTCTTCCTGTCCCTGGTTTCTCTAGCTCCAAACCATTCTCCACCATGCCAGCATAATTATCTCTGAAACAGACACACCATCCTACTCACAACCCCCTTTCCCTGTGGCTCCAGCTGCCCATGAGTTTATCTGATGCATTCAAGCAAAATTTAGCCATCTCCTACTACGCCTGCCAGGCACTGTTGTAGGTGATGGAACTGCAGCAGTAAATAAAACCAGGGAAGGCCTCTGCCCTCCTGAGGTTTACATTCAAGAAGAAGACAGAAAAAATAAACAGGTAGATAGACGAAGAAGATGCCTTTAGATAGTGATACACTGAATGAAGATAGTAAAACAAGGAGAAAGAAAAGAGTGATAGGTAAGTGAGAAGCCTTGCATGTTTGAACTCTATTCTAATAAGAGAAGCAGCAGACATGTGTAGCCCTGGGGTGAGAGGGTTAATGGGAAAAAATCTGCAGTCACAGAAGCTTGGTTACAGGATAGGCCTGGCAGAGCCGAAGGACAGGAAGGAATTGTGAGCAAAGGGAGAGTGGCAAGAGGCATGGTGAATGGGAAAGCTAGGACCCTGGAGACTATAATAAGATTCTCAACTGTGTCCTACCTGCAAAGGGAAGCCTTTGCCAGATGTGAGGCAGGAAAATGACGTGATCAGATTTACCTCTTAAAAAGATCACTCTGGCTGCACTGTGGAGAATGGAATTTTTGTGGTTGAAATTCCAAAACTGTCTCAGAGCCCTTCACCAGTTGGGTCCAACTTCCATTTCCAGCTGTGTCTCCTATCACAAGCACATACATCCTGCACTCTTGGCATGTTAGACTCAATATTGTTTTCTACATGCCATGTTCCTTCACACTTTTTAATTCAACTATTGCTGTCTTCTCTTCTGGTAATGCCCTCTTGCTTCCCCAGGTGCTGTCACATCATGCATCTGACCACCCATGCTGCATGCTTGGATGTGGGGCCAGAACTGAGGCATTCTTGAGAGCTTGAAACAGATCAGGAAGACAAGCAAGCAGTAGACATTTAGTGTGCTCCTATAATGTGCCTGACACTGTGCTGGGCCCCTAGGATACAGGTGGAACGAGGCAGACCCAGTCCCTGCCTTCATAGAGTTTATAATCCAAAGGGTGAGGATGTGTAAAAAGGAAATATGAAATAAATTAGGGATTCTATGCCTTGAAAGAAAATCAGGAGCTAGAAGTACTCATCTTGGAAGCACAAAATCATAGATTTATGGTCTCATGGAATCTTAAGCTTATAGAATCAAATCATCCCAGGAGAAAAAAATCCTAGGAATTAGAAATGAATATTTATCAAGTCTCTGGAGGATGGGGTGGCTGTATAAGCTTAGAAGTGATAGAAGAAATCACGAAGGAAAATACATAAAGCAAACTGGAAAAATACCCACAGCAAATATGACAAAGGATTACTATCTTTATTATGTAAAGAGCGCATGCAAATCAATTAAATTCACTAAGACCCAGTAGATAAGTGAGCAGAGGGCAAGAACAGACAATTCTCAAAAGAGGAAATACATACAACTGGTTAACAAACACAAGGAAAAAAAACGTTCACTCTAATAATCAAAGAAAGGCTTATTAAAACCATGAGATAACATTTTTTGCCTATTGAATTAGCAAAGTTTAAACAAAAACAAGAGGATGTCAATGCTTTTGAGAGTGGGATGATATAAAGAATCTCACGCATTGCTGGTAGACATGTCAACTAGGGCGACCGTTTTGGAAAACAATTTGGCAATATGCATGAAGACTCTTAAAATAAGATTTAATTTTAGTAATTTAATTTCTGGGATTTTTTTTCTAAAGAAAAAATCCAAAAATAGAAAAAAGATATATGCACGAAGATTTTTTTTGTGGAGTACTATTTATAGTAGCTAACGCAGGGTGTGGGGGGGAGATGGGGGGGGCGCGCAACGAAAAAACGAACTGAGGGGTACAGTTATCCATATAAGGAAACATTTCATGGCCATTTAAAAACATGTTTGTGAAATTCTTATGCTCTGTACTAAAGTTAAGTGAAAAAAGGAGGACAGAAAAAGAAATTGCATATTCAGTATGATCGTGTTCACAGGCAGATGATCATACACGCGCTGACTTAAAGATTTCCAGGTTGTCAGATAGATAAGAACATCCATAGAGCATGAAATGGTTTGGGGCCAGGGACTTGGACTGGGCCATCTTGCTGGTTCCTCCCCTAGGGTTGGAGATTTGGTGAGGAAATAAGAAGCAGTCCCAGGCTTCCTTGGAGAACTTAATGCTTTTAAGCTGTATAATTTTAAGAAACCTGACGGGCTTGACTCCTCCATTTTACAAATGAGGAAACTGAGACCCAAAATGGTTTGGTAACTTGTTCGAGGTGGCACAGATTTGGGGCAAAGCTGGGACTGGAATTCAGACCTTCTGAATTCAAACCAGTGCAGCCTCCAGCCTCAATGTGCCTATGCCTGAGTGGGTAAACATTTGCATTTATTTGGTGGTGGGGGGGGGATGTTTGTGCTACATCTATACACTCGTGCCTGTGGATGTGCACAGCCTGCATGTTTATTCAGCTGACAAGTAACCAACCATCGCGATTTGCTTGAGATTGTCCGGGTTTTATAAGTCAGGCTGGGACTGTGGCTCACTCTAAATGTGTGTTTGTTTCACCCTGTTTCGTCAGCACGCGCTTTGTGGACATCCTGCGCATCTCTTCGTATGTCTGGGTTTGTTTTTCTGCTCCAAACAGGCTGCCCTTTGGCTCCAGCCAGTCCGTCTGCTCCACAACATCTCCGTCCCCGGGCCAGGCTTTTCCTGTTTTGCTGGCTGGAGGAAGAGAAGCTCGCGGGAAGCCCCCGGGTCTGGTTCCCATAGGCCGGTGTTCCTTTGCAGGCAGCCACCACGGCACCATCCAGCCGGCTTTTTGGAAGCGGGTCAACGTCCCTCCCAGCAGATTCCCCAGCCTAGCGCCCCCCGATCCCCACCCCCCACACCCTGCGTTAGCTACTATAAATAATACTCCACACACACAAAAAAACTTCATGCATATATCTTTTTTCTATTTTTGGATTTTTTCTTTAGAGAAAGTAGATGTGTTTTCTTTCACTACGCGCTCGCCTCTTGCCTCTCACGGCTTAATTAGCTCTAATGGGGGGTGGAGGCTGCCCTTGGACGGCTTCCCGCAGCTGCCCTCTGCTGGTCGGTAGCCGCATTGTCGGCTGGAGCCTGGGGACCTGGAACTGTGGTTTCCGCCTCAGAGCCTGTGGGCCTGGAGGCGCGTGTTGGCCACAGCCGCCCTGAGACTTTGGGACGGTTATGATAAAAGACCTTATTACCAGTCCAGGCACACCTACCAGCCCCAATCGAAAAGCAGGTTTATTCAATAATTAGCCTGTGTGAGCTGGGTGTGGTGGCAGGTGCCTGTAATCCTGGCTACTCTGAAGGCTGAAGTGGGAGGATGACAGGAGACCAAGAGTTCAAGGCCAGCTTGGGCAACATAGCAAGACCTCGTCTCTAAAAAATAAATAAAATAAAATAAAATAAAATAAAATAAAATAAAATAAAATAAAATAAAATTAGTCTTTCACTTCTCTGGGCTGCAACTTTACCATCTGTAAAATGGGCAGTGCAATGGTACTTAACCAGGCGTGGTGGTGTATACCTGTAATTCTAGCAGTTTGGGAGGCCAAGGTGGACAGGTCACCTGAGGTCAGCAGTTTGAGACCAGCCTGGCCAGCATGGTGAAACCCTGTCTCTACTAAAAATACAAAGATTAGCTGGGCGTGGTGGTGGGCACCTGTAATCTCAGCCACTTGGGAGGCTGAGGCAGGAGAATTGCTTGAACCCGGGAGGCGGAGGTGGCAGTGAGCCGAGATCACGCCATTGCACTCCAGCCTGGGCCACAGAGGGAGACTCCGTCTCAAAAAAACAAAAAACAAAAAAAAAGCGACAACAACAACAAAAAACATTAACCTGTAGTCCCAGGTGGTGTACCTGTAGTCTTGGGAGGCTGAGGTGGGAGGATTGCTTGAGTCCAGGAGGCCAAGGCTGGAGCTGTGATCATGTCACTGCACTTCAGCCTGGGTGACAAAGTAAGACCCTGTCTCAGACAAAAAAAGAAGAAAGAAAGAAAGAAAGAGAGAGAGAGAGAGAGAAAGAAAGAAAAAGAGATAAGAGAAAGAAAGAAAAGGAAAGAAAGAAAAGAAAAGAAAGAAGGAAAGAAAGAAAGAAAAAGAGAGAGAGAGAGAAAGAAACGAAAAGAGAAACACATTAGGTCCTTGCGAGGCTTAGTGCAGAATGTCTGTAAAGAACCTCACCCTCACCTCACATGCCACACAAGGAATACCGAAAAAAGGTGTCCGTTATTATCAGCGATGATGCTGTTCTCATTGCAGCTGGAGCCAGCGATGACACGAGCGGGTCTTTTCTATAGCATCGTGGTGGAAGGCCACACGGAGGGAATGCTTTCCAAGCTGGCTCCTGCTGGATTGCTAGGATTTAACAAACATTTGTGTAATATTGCAATGTGCCAACTGTTGTCCAAGAAATTAGAGAGGCATAGAAGTGAATAATTTGCTGTTCCCAAGTCAGAATAACTGCACTAAATTTGAAATAATGTAAAGAACTTTTATATTCAACTGAAGCATATTTTTAAAATAATGATAACAGTCTCATGTTTGTCCAGTGTGTTTCAGGCCTAAGTCCTTTTCCAGGCTCCTCAGAGAGAGAATGGATGTGAGCACTATAGAAAATAGACAGCTTTCTGCAAAATTAAGGTGATTCATATTGAGGGGCGAAGTTTGTCTATATCCCTCATTGACTAAACAAATCGTTTGTGCCTCTTAGATTGATAAAGATGATCACAGAACCATAGCACTGTGGGCCCTCAGAGCTAGAAGATACTTTATCTGCTTCTATTTCCATTCATTGCTGTCTGCAGAATACCTGTCAGGTGGGAATCTATGCTCTGTTTGAATGCCTCTGGGGGTGGGGCACTCACTTCTACCCTAAGTAGAGGTCTATCTGTCTTTACATAAGCAGATACATTGAGTGTTCTGTTTTCCCTCTTACTGCCTAAATCCAGACGAGTTATGTTAATTTTGCCCCTAAATATCTCTCAGCATCCTCATCAGTACTGTCTCTGTACAAATATCACTTCCATTGCAATTATAGTCATTTTCTAATTAGACTGCTAGCTTAAGCTTGCCTCTCCCTCTTCACCCCTAATCCACTCTCTATGTTACTTTGCCTCATGCGAATCTGATCTTGAAGTTCCATTTAAACCCTTTGCCTTTCCCCTGCCTAGAGAAGCTCATCCTCCTTAGCAAGGCCTGTGCTATCTTTAACAGCCCAGCTCCTAGGCGCCTTCTGCAGCAGAGGTTGGAAGACTGTGGCTCACGGACCAAATAAAACCCACAACCTATATGTTCCATGAACAAAAAACATGGTTTTGAGATTTTTAAACATAAAATGCTAAACAAACCATTATGCTTTTGGAGAGAATGGCTGCTTAAAAAGTTAAGGATGCTGCCCCTTGGCCCACAAAACCTAAAATATTTACTATCTGACTCTCTATTGGAAAAGTTTGGTGATACCTGGAGAATCAGCTCCTAAGATCCCTACACACTTGACTTTGCAGCAAGCTGGCACAATTTGCCAAACTCCAAGGATAACATGCTTTTACCCACCCCTGTCATTCCCTCTGACTGACATCCTACCCTGCCTGCCTCTGTGATAAACTCTTACTTTTTAATGATGATGATAATGATGATGACAATGGCTAATGGGTGTTAAATACTTACTGTGTGCCCATCACTGTTTTAAGTACCTTATGCGCATTAATTCGTTTAATCCACACAACAAGCCTATGAGGGAGCACAATTATTATTTCCATTTTACAGAGGAGAAGACTAACATGCCAGAAATAAGGTTACTTGCCCAAAGTTACAGAACTGTGAAGTGGCTGAGGTGATTCAAGACCCAGCTGTGCTGTTTCCTGGAAAGCCTTCTCAGAACTCATGGAGGTGGTTTGCTGTTCTCTTTCCTTGGATAATGTAGTACCTACCTGGATCATAACATAATCCCTAGAAGGTTGCCACTGTCTGTGTCAGTGGCCTCCTTCCTGCCCAGGTGGTGACCTGCTGGGGCTAGGAGTCTTATATTTTGCATTTCTGACATTCTTCCTAGCACGTGTTCTTAGGCCCCAGTGCTATGGGTGCTGAAAACACCATTCAAGTGAATCAATTTGTAGGGCTTCTTGCAGGTGACCCTAGTGGCTATTTTAGGAATACGTTGACAGTGTGAGCCTACAATAGTCGTTGTTGACTGATATGGTTTGGCTCTGTGTCCCCACCCAAATCATGTTGAATTGTAATTCCCAATGTTGGAGAAGGAACCTGGTGGGAGGTGATTGGATCATAGGGGCAGAGTTTCCCCTTGCTGTTCTCGCGATAGTGAGTCTCACAAGATCTGATGGTTTAAAAATGTGTGGCACTTCCTCCTTTGCTCTCTCTCCTGCCACCATGTGTAGATGTGCTTTGTTTCCCCTTCATCCTTCTGCCGTGATTGTAAGTTTCCTGAGGCCTCCCAGCCATGCTTCCTGTATAGTCTGAAGAACTGTGAGTCAATTAAACCTCTTTTATTCATAAATTACCCAGTCTCAGATAGTTCTTTATAGCAGGGTGAGAACAGACTAATGCATTGACTCAAGAGCAAAGGATATGTCAGGACCCCAGAACTGAAAACTTGCTGTAAGACTTGATTGACCTAGGAGTGGTGGAGATGGTATAGGTTTTTCCAGGGTTGGGCTCCCTGAGAAGATTGGAGATTTAAGCCAGGAAAGACCAAGAGACCAGTTTCTATAACAGTAGCAAAAAGAGTGACACCTCCATGCAGGGGTGTTATAAATTTTCTATATGATAAAGAACACTATAAGATATGAAATGCTGTTTAATTGTTATACATACATATATATATATAAATAATACTGCTAGCTTTAGGAGTGGGGGATAAGTCATAGGAAGGTATATAGGAAAAATATGTTAGAAATGTTTATCCCTGTGGCTTACTATCCTGGGTCTTGAAAATCTCTTCTATCCTTAAGTCTTAGGATCCCAGGATAAAAGTACAGTAGGTATTTCAGTCCACATTTAAGAACCACAGATGATTAAGGGATGAAGAAGCCTTTATGATCATCCAGTTCAACCCAATGGAGAGAAATCCTTAGGCAAAATATTACCCTAAGCAAGAAGATATTAATCCACTAGAAAACACTGGAGCATTTTGCAAGCCTTGTGTAAAGGGTATATCTGGGTTGTAGGGACACTTGGAAGCAGGGACTTCACTTAACAGAATTGCACCTTTCTTTATGTCTTTCATTTCTGCATGCCAGTTCCATTAGATAAACTGCTGGCTTCCTCTATAAGGCTGTGGTTCCTACCACTCATATTTCATGACTACCACCTGAGAGAGACTGAGACTCTTCCTTTCTCTCCCTTTAGTTCTGATAAAAAAATCCCAGGGAAAAACTCTGAATGGCGTGGCTTATATACAAGGTGTACTTCTGGGCCAGTTAGCTATGGCTTGGGGCTAGGGCCAAGCATGGCCACCAGCATTCCACCTCTGTGTACCAAGGTCATTCCCAAAGTGAGAGAGGTGTAGAGAGCTTGGTGGCTGCTTCAGGTGGTATCCACTGCAAAAGATGAGAAATGGCCCAGGGAGGTAGTTACATGCTCCCCATCCAGAAATATCATTTTTTTTTTTTGAGACAGAGTTTCCCTCTTGTTGCCTGGGCTGGAGTGCAATGGCACGATCTCGGCTCACCACAACCTCCGCTTCCCGGGTTCAAGCAATTTTCCTGCCTCATCCTCCCGAGTAGCTGGGATTACAGGCATGCGCCACCACGCCCGGCTAATTTTGTATTTTTAGTAGAGACAGGGTTTCTCCATGTTGGTCAGGCTCATCTCTAACTCCCAACCTCAGGTGATCTACCTGCCTTGGCCTCCCAAAATGTTGGGATTACAGGTGTGAGCCACCGCGCCTGGCCTCAAATTTTTTTAATAGAATCTGGGACTAAGGAAGCCTGTTTTGAGTTTTGGGTCCTCCTTTTAGGAAGAAAAATTATGAGAGACCTCCTACAGGCTAGTTGTTTTATATTTAATTCCCAAAGCAACCATATGAAGTGGTTATTTTTACTCCCATCTTACACGCAAAGAAATAGAGGTTTAGGGAGGTTAACTAACCTACCCAAGGATGCATGGCTGGTGAAGGTCTAGCCTGAGAAGAGAAATGAGAATCTGGGTCACCTGGGCTCCCGAGCCCTTGCTCCTTTCTTTACACAATGTAACCTTCCAAAAGCTAGAAAGTGATTACCCTTTTGGGCATTGGCTCCTTCTATGAAATTAGATCTTTTCCAATTTAAAAATTCATCTTTTCTAATTTAATTTTCACACCCTTTTTTGTTTTTCTCAGTCTCAGAAGACATGTATGACTCTAACTCTCTGACAATGGACACATTCCCTATTATTACAGAAGAAGCACACTCTCATCCTGTGAATTTCTGGGAGGGGAAGTAGTGGGCTAATCTCTTACTCTCGGTTTATGGGAGTTGGAAGGGGTATGGGTCTGATGCAAAGAAAACCCAGCATCTAAAGACCAGGCTCTTAGTGTAGCTTCCAGGTTAATCTCTTGTATAAACATTGGCAAGGTACTTCCTCTTCTCATCTCATCTTCCTCAGTATCCTCATCTACTAAAAATAAAAGAAAACAAAACAAAAAAACAAAAACAGCAACTACAACAAAACACCAAAAACTATACTACCTTACTTCATAGCTTCATGAACTCTGTAGTTTGGCAGCTAAGGAATCTTTTTAAAACAGTTCATGTAAGTGAACTTTTAGATTTAAAAGCTTCCCCTTCCATGTTCTTCCAAGTCCTTGGTTTTCTTATCTGTAAAATGATAGAAGTTGGACTAAACACTTTGCCTCCTTCCACCTCTCAAATTCTAAGCCTCTGGTTACTTTATTTTTATTTTTTATTTTATTTCTATTTCATTTTTTAAGAAATGGAGGATTGTTCTGTCACTCAGGCTGGAATGCAGTGGTGTCGTCATAGCTTACTGTAGCTCTGACTCCTGGGCCCAAGTGACCCTCCCACCTCAGCCTCCTTAGTAGCTGGGACTGACTATAGGCATGGACCACCATGCCCAGCTAATTAAAAAAAAAAATAGTGTGTGTTTGTGTGCGCGCGTGTGTGTGTGTATAAATGAAGTCTTGCTATGTTACCCAGGCTTGTCTCAAACTCCTAGCCTCAAGCAATCCTCCTGCCTTGGCCTCCCAAGTTGCTGGGCTTATAGGTGCAAGCCGCTGCACCTGCCAAGCCTCTAGTTTCTATGTCCATGAAAATTCATGCCCAACCCTTGCCTTTTCCACCTTGCCCCTCACCCTACTCCTGTGGGGATTCCTCTCCCTGTGCAGTCACCTGAGCTGTTCCCTACCCCTCCCCTGCTTCTCCCTCCTCATCATCACAGTGACTCACTCACCCCCAGCACTCCTAGAGATAATTCCCAGCCGCAGCCTCTCTTCTCTGGGTTCATAAGATGGCCACACGCTGGGCTAAATAAGCTGCTTACCAGCATGGGAAGGGGTGGCATTTACAGTGCCATGTCTTTTTATAGCTTTGCTTTAAAGGGAAGCTGATTTGGGAATGTGTTTGGAAGATGTCCCTAATTTGGTGCTTGGAATTCCATGAATGTGGGGACAGAGGGAAAGAAGTTGCACTATTTCTACTGTCTCCTTTGGTGCTTGTCTAACACTTGAGAAGTATTTTATCATCTCCTATGCCCCTTGAAAATGATTTGGCTCCCTCCAGAGCCTAGCCATGTCCATGTTGGCAAGGCCTTGACACTCTGGACAAGGAGTTAGAAAATCTGATTGGTCATGTGCCCTTGGCGAAGTCATTTCACTTCTCATAGCTTTGATTTCCTCTTTCATAAAGTAAAGCAATAATAACTGCACTTACTAGGATATTCAATTATAATAATCTGACCCAGTATATACTGAGTGCTTACTATATGCAAGACACTATCTAAATAGATCTTTATGCATCATCTCATTTAATCCTTATAATAGTTCCTGGATTGAAATATTGTTACTAATATTTTACAGATGGGAAAAGTAAAGGTCAGAAAAGTGAAAGAATTTGCCTAATTTAGGAAATGTCATATTCTATAATACAAACCCAGTTCTGTGTGACTCCAGAGCCAAATACTCAACAATTACACCATACTATTGAGTTATACTAGGTAGATGATGTTTCAGTTATTTATTTCCATGAAACATACCACCCCAAAACTTCATAACATCAACAACAACCATTATATTATGCTTGTGGATTCTATAGATAAGGAAGTTGGATGCGGCACAGTGCGGATATCTTATCTCTACCTTACAATGTCTGGAACCTCAGCTGGGTAAAGGCTTTTTGTCTGGCAGCTGGTCTGGGATGACTCAAAGGATGGGCTCATTCTAGAAAGGTTGACCAGAGTGCCCACCCTGACCTCTATATATGAATTGGGCTTCCCCACAGCATGGTGACCTCCCAGGTATTCTAACTTTTTACATGTTCATTCAGGAACTCTAAGAGTGAGAATTCCAGTTAAAAAATAAAAGTAGGAGTCACGTGAACTTTTATGAGCTAGTCTCAGGAGTCACATGGTAACACTTCTTTCTACTCTATTGGTCAAAGCAGCCAAAAGTCCATGGGTAGGGACATAGACTTACTTCTCTATGGACTGAGTTTTTTTTTTTTTTTTTTTTAATTGCTGTGGTCATGTTACCAAACCACCATCAATTAGATCACTGTGAGCTATGCTGGGGCATCAGGGTAGGTTGATGAAGACTGAAGAAGCTGATGGGATCACGGCTAAAGAGAGCTCATTAGGTATCACATTGGCCTAAAAATGAGCTTTCTGAGAGTCCGAAGTATAGTGGCCAAAAGAGTGGAGAAAACTCAGTGTTGCTCTGAGCTGCTATTTGTGATGACCTAATCCATGGTATCTTATAATGCTGCAGAACTTTCCAGGCAGTGGTTATGGGCAAAGCTAACCGGGAAGAAGATTATGATGATATAATCTTGTTTTCTGATTATAGATCATGGTTGAGAGCATGAGCTTTGGAAGCAGACAGACACAGGGGCAAATGCAAACTGTTTTCTAGCTTTGTGAACCTGAGCGAATAACTTGACCTGACCTTTCCAAGTTTCAGTTACCTCTTATGAGAAACAGAGTAATGAAAATAGTACCTATCTCACAGGGCTCTTGTGAGAATTAAATGCAAAAGTGCTTAACATGGCACTTGGAACATGGTAATCACTTAAAAATATTAGTTGTAATTAGTCAGTCATTCAACCCCTTGTTACACAAATATGTATTGAGGACTTACTATGTGTCAGCCAAGTGCTTATTATTATTGCAGCTATTCAGACATTGTCTAAAACAGTGTTTGGAGCAGCTCTTTAGACAGAAGCTGAGAGTTCAGAAGAGAGGTTGAACCGAAAGGGAAGTAGGGGAAAGAGGCTGAGGTTCAGGGAACCAAGCTTGACAGCCAGTTGTATAGACTGGTAACCCTGTGGGGTAGGGAAAGCCAAAAGCTCTGTTTGGACACCTGGGTACCCAGGAGTCTCCTCAAATGTATCAGCAAGACCATTTCCCATTTTCTGAGGTAGATGAACCTAATATGGATGGACTTGGATTAGGGTTTTCGTGTATCTGCAGTGATAGTTGTAAATGCCTACCACTGCGTGACTGATGGGTGGGGGCAGCGGACAGAAGGCAATGCTTTCCTCCTCAGAGTTGTGAACCTCAAATGAGACAAAGGGTTAGAATGAGCTTTGCAAATAGGGAAGGTTTTGACAGCATTAGAAGGGCAATGGGAAAGATGCATAGGCTGTCAAGCCAGCTGTGCTCTTGGTAGTTTTCACATTTCCTTAATGTCTTATACAAGGAAATAAGCAGGATCTGAAGTCAGACTTTCCTATTAGCTGTGATAACCTTGGAAAATTTTTCTTTTCTCTAAGCTTTGGATTTTCCATCTATTAGATGTGAATAATGATAACAATAACTACCTTCACTGGTACAAGCCTTAAATAAAATTGCCACATAAATCTTCCAGAATTGGTGGGGTCTGAGGCTGGATTTCTAAAAAGGAGGCCAGGAGTCAATAGAAATCAGTAGGTGAAGAGGACTTGGGGAAACAATTAGGCACCCAGCTTTGATAACATTCTTGATCTTCTAATAAAAAACCCAGCTTGTCCTCTCTCCTCTGATGCTGGCTTTCCATTGTATTCTCTGTCTGGGTACACTCCCAAAAAAGAGAAACCAGAAGACTCTAAGCCTAGTGGCAGGAGGATGGAAAGGAAGTACTCTGGGCTGATTCTCTATGAAACTGCACTTATTTTGACATAGAGTAAGCCTGCTTTTTTTAACTTTTAAGTTCAGAGATACATATGCAGGTTTGTTATATAGGAAAACTCATGTCACAGGCTGTATTAGTCTGTTCTCATGCTGTTAATAAAGACATATATGAGATTGGGTAATTTATAAAGGAAAGAGGTTTAACTGACTCACAGTTCCACATGGCTGGGGAGGCCTCACAATCACTGCAAAAGAGCAAGGCACATCTTATATGGCGGCAGGCAAGAGAGAGAGCATGTGCAGGGGAACTCCCCTCTTTAAAACCACCAGATCTCATGAGACTTACTCACTATCAAGAACAGCCCAGGGAAGACCTTCCCCCATGATTCAATTATCTCCACCTGGCCCCACCCTTGATATGTGGGGATTATTACAATTCAAGGTGATATTTGGGTGGGGACACAGCCAAACCTTATTGCAGGGGTTTGTTGTACAGATTATTTTGTCACCCAGGTATTAAGCCTAGAACACATTAGTTATTTTTCCTGATCCTCTCCTTCCTCCAAACCTCCATCCTCAGGTAGGCTCCAGTGTCTGTTGTTCCTCTCTATGTTGATTCTTCAAAGACCTAAACACAGAATTATCATTCAACCCAGCCACCCTTTTTTAAAGTGTCCAGGGATTCCTGTGTTAGAATCCCCTGAGGTACCTATAAAAAATAGAAACCCCAGATCTGCTCCTGTTAGGGCCTCTCCACTCCTTTATTTTGCTTCAAATTTTCCCATAACAATTACCATCTGACATTTACTTATTTTTATTGTCTGTTTTCTCTGATTCTGTCCTGTCCGTGAAGGTAGGAACTTTTCTGCTGCTGTGTCTCCAGTCTCTAGAACAGTACTTGATAGGAATAAAAGAACAAATGAATGAATAAATGAGTGAGTGAGGATCTCTGAAAGTGAGTCTTCAAATTAATTTTATCTATGGTTACCACAGGGGATTCTTACACACCCTCAAGTTTGAGAACCACCTTAATCAACTTTGGTTGTTTCTTCCCCTCCTTCCTCCTTGAGGGTCTTTTCTCAAAATTTATTGTTTATTGTATATATTTAAGGTACACAACCTGATGTTTTGATATACACAGTGAAATTACTACAGGCAAACAAATTAACATATCTGTCACCTTCCATAGTTACCCATTATTAACTATAGTCCTCATGCCATACATTCAATCACTAGACTTATTCATTTTATCTAACTGCAAATTTGTACCCTTTCACCTGTTTCCTTCCCCACCCCCCACCTCTGGTAACCATAGTTCTATGTTTCTATTTATTATTTTGTTTGGTTGAATTTGTTTAAAGAACCAAATTACCTAGGGGAGATAATAGAGTAAGCAACTCTAGGATGGATACCTATATCTGATTCACCATCAGCCCCCACCCTCTGTTACAGAGATGAAAGTGGGGGATAGGCTCTTGGTTGGTATGCTCTGATGCTAGGAGTCTCTTAGACATGGACATCTCACAACTGGGTGCCTGGGGTGTAGGAGTCAAAGCAGCCTGCCTACAGACTCCGCCTTCTGCTCAATTTGACTTTAGCCTGGTCTGCCTGACTCTCACCCTATTAGACTTGAAAGGTGGTCTAGCTCTTGACCAAAGGAGGCATGGCCTCAATGCCAGGATGATGGCGGGTTCAGAACTGGAGTTTGCTTCCTGAGCCGAGTTGGCTCTGGGTTGGGATGAAAGATTCAGCTTCCAAATCTGGGAGGGAGCCTAGGGCATCAGGCTGACCAGCATCTAAGGGCTATGGAAATAGATGGTGAGTTGAGGTCTCACTGGGTACACCAGGGCCTGAGGAACACAGAGTAGGGAGCTGATGTGCATGGCATGCCCATTACCCTGTTGTTTGCATATCATCTCTTCTGGTTTTGAAAGTTTCACATGTTACTGGCTATTGTGACTTCGGGCAGTGTCTTCCCTCTCTGAGCTGCCTCTGTTGTTTCATTAGTAAACTGGAGGTGATAATGACATCATCTCCCAGAGGCCATCATAAGGATTTTGTGAAGATCAGAGGACTCTATCTGGCATATAATAAGCACCATGTATTTTCTTCTTTCTTTTTTAACTCTTTAAATTCCAAGAAGTTTAAGAGAACACAAAGGAAATCATCAGATGGAGGAGGGTGGCTGCTGTGGGAGGCAGAACATGCAGCTCCAGGGCCAGGGGCTGAGGGGAGAGATGTGCTCACTGGGAAATTTCAGAACCACTTGACTTAAGAGGCTTGAACTAATCAATCCCTCTCAGCTCATCACGGAGCCTTGCAATCAGGGCTCCACCTGTTCACCTGCTGCTCTATTCTTGGGGAAGCCACCAAAACCAATCACAGGGCATTGTTCTTCCAGCTCTGCTCCTTGGAGGAGCTCTCTGGCCCATGGGGAGAGCCCAGCCAGGGCAGAAGAGAGCAAGAGAAGAGGATTCACAGAATCCCAGATTTGGGGTTTAGATAGAGCTGGACTGCCTAGTGCAGGACCTTGAGTTCTCTCGTGACAATAAGGAGGTGATGTGACTTGACCGAGGACATCTAGAAAGCCAGAGTGGAGGGAGAGGAATTAGGAATTTGCCCATTTAAATTTATTCATTGGCTCAATAAGTATTTCAATTCACTCAATATGTACTGTATATAAATTCATTCACTTAGTTAAATTCATTCATTTATTCATCTGTTTATTCAATAGTATTTGTTCGTTGCCTGTTATGGGTTCAGGACCTCTAAGGCCACATGCAGCCACATTTAATTCTTAATCCTGTACTCTTTCTAATGCTTCAGGCTTTCTCCTTTACAGACCCAGGCATTCCAGTGGTAACTTCCTCGAATCCAGATGGGGGGCATGGAGGAGTTCCTTCTGCCCTTCCCCTCCCCACATCTCAGTCCTAGATTCTCAAGCCCTAGAAATTGCTTCAGACAGCAGGAAAACAGGGATCTGATTGGAGTCAGTGGAATTTAGTTTATTTGAATTGACTTCAACTGAATGAAATGGAATTACTAAACTAAATGGAAATAATTGAATTGAAATATAGCAAATTGGATTGAATCGAGATTAATTGAAATGAAATCAGTTGAGAATGCATTGAATCATGGTACTGGAAAAGGTTTAGACATTGCCTCCCCAACCCTACTCATTGTACAGTGAGGCAACTAAAGCCTGGGAAGTGTGGGGCAGGGTATGACGGAGGGTCAATGACTTTGACAAGGTCAAGAAAGTGGAAGAGCCAGGCTTCAAAGCCAGGCTATCTACCTCCTAGGCCAGCAACTATCCCACCATGCACACTTCCAGAATTGGTGGGGTCTGAGATTACATTTCTGAACAAGAGGCCAGGAGACAATAGAAATCAGCAGGTGAAGAAGACTTGAGGAAATAATTAACATCCAATTTTAATGATCTTCTTCACCTGCTAATAAGCAACCCAGCCTGTCTTCTGCCCTCTGAGTTTGGCTTTCCATTGCATTCTCTGGGCCCACTGCAGGCTTGACCCTACCCTGATATCCTAGAGAAATCCATGGGAGGACCTCCAGGGCAGCCACGAAGTGACTTTCCATTACTTTGGCTTAATCTCAGTTTCCACTTTTAGCCTTATTCCAGTAACTGTTTTTGTTTGTTTGTTTGTTGTTGTTGTTTTCCTTTGCAATCAGGCCCCTGGTTGTGGTGGGCACATAAAGAAAAAGAAGCCTGAAAACTCTGAGCCTAGTGGTGGCATAAAAATGGCAGAAAAGTTCTGTGGGCTGATCCTCTGTGAAACTACATTTACTTCAAGGAATAAGAATATAACGTAGCTGATGACCCTTCCTGAATTCCCAATTATAAGATCATTGTGCTTGAAAGTCCATGTTAGTGCCATTCCTTTGGTAATGTTTCAAAAAAAACTGTATTAAAACATACATATGTTAACTGGGAGAGACAGCATGTTTACTATGCACCTAGTAGTATGATAATCTTATCCTATCGACTATTTAACACCAGAGTGAAGGCTTGCGGTGGGGTGCAGTGGAAAGAAATGGCTTGAAGAGAAAAGTTGGATCTGTGGCCAATGTTATTTTTAAAAGTTGGTATAAATTGCTTTACCCAGAGATTTAAATCTGCAAGTCTCTATAATGAGCAGGCATTATTCTTATGATGAAAGTGTTATGTAATAACATGAGTCTGGATTCCTAACAAAAAGGCAAATGGTAGCCCATTTACCTCTCTTGCCCTTCCCTCCCCACAAGTGGTCACAAATGATAACCATTGCCCAAGAGAACACATGGTTTCATAAATAATCTTCCTAACGACTCTGGAAAGTAAGGCAGGCACCCTTGCCCTCATTTTACAGAGGGGGAAGTGAGCCCAGAGATCTTCAACAATTCACTTTAGGTCCTGCAGTAAATCAGAAACAAAGCAAGGAACAGATCTCTATTCTCAGCTCACCAAATCCAGAGCTCTTTTAGTATTATATGCTGGCGATTTTACAATTGAAATAGATTCTCACACCCTCGTTCCTTGTTTGTGCGGGATGGGAGTGGTAGAAGTCATTGGGCGGGGACCTTGGAAAGCTAAGGGTGACTCCAGTCCATTTCAAAGACTTGAGCCGCTGATGGGGGCAGCCTCCGAGTGTGTAATCGTCCTAATGAGCCATGGCGCTTGTCAAGGTATGTGGTCCGGACGCTTGTTGCTGTGATATGGAGATAATTGACCCTGCCACAGGAGTGGCGACCTGGCCGACAGGCTCTCAGCAAACCACAGGCTGGGCAAAATGACACAGTGAGGGATGCTGCCAGCTGCGCTGGCTCCAAGTTCCTCCAATGTTTATGATCACGGCCATCTCTGGTCTTACCATCAGGCCCTAAAACCAGAAGTAAGGGCTGTTTTGGAATAGATGGATATGGCACTGGAGGTTCACACCACAATTTTGGGCTCAGCAGGTCCTCACTCCACTCCCCAAATATTTCAGGTGAAAGTGAACCGGATTCAAGAAAGATAGCAAAGGAGAATCCTAGTCACCCACTTTAGACCCACCCATCTCCAATCCCAAGGACAATAGGACCCACTCCTGGCTTGATCTTACCCTGCTATCCTAGTAAAATCCATGAAAGGAGCTTCAGGCCAGCCACTAAGTGACTTTCCATTACTTTAGCTTAATTCTAGTTTCCGTTTTTACCCTAGTTCCAGAGTAACTGTTTTTTTTTGTTTTTTTTTTTTTTTAGTGTCCCTTGTGATCAAGCCCCTGCATTGTATACCAGTTTCTGCCACTTGACTCTAATCATCCCTTCATTTCACGAGTATTTAATAAGCACTGTTTATATGCCAGGTAGTATTCTAACTAGGGATGTAGTGGTAAAAAACGTAGACAATGACTTCACAGAGATTGTCTTCCACAGGGAGACAAGTAAGAAAAAGAGTAAATGAAAGTGCACTGCAGTATGCAGTGGTGAGTATTATCAAGACAAATAAGCAAAGGAAAAGCATCAGAGGTGCTAATTTAGATCAGCAGGGGTGTCAGATAGGGCCTCTCAGAGGACGTGGCATTTGAACAGAGACCTGTACAGTGGCGAAGTTGTTCCTGTGCCTATCTGGGTGGGGACAGTGTGTTCCAGGTGGAGGTAATTAGGGCACCAAGATGGGGCATGTGGGTGTCACTGGAAGACCAGCAAGGCTGCAGTGCAATGAGGACAGAAGAGAGTGGTGAGAAATTAAATCCATTAGCGAGTTGGGCTGGATCTGTGACAAAGCCTTGGAGGCCAGGGTAAGCGTGTTGCAGTCCTTGGTCCTGCCTGTATTCTGCCAGATCCCTCTGGTGTTGGTGGTCTCCTGATGTGACAGCTGCCTGTGGCCTGATGATGGTTCCTTCTGTGCTCTTGCTCAGTGGTCTCAAAGACGGTTGACTCCAACTGTGAACTTCTTTCTCCAGGCCTCACTGTACAAGGCAGGAGTGACAGTTAATAAGGCTGAATGTCACAATGTGGACTCACAGGGCCCTGTATTTTATGCCTGGATTTATTTATCTCCCCCTATACTGAGCCCAAGTCCATTTTGGCTCAAGTCGGGTCCCTGCTGATAACTCTGCTTTCCCGGGTGGGTCTGTGAGACGATTGTTGTTTTCACTGATGAGCCCCAGAAGTACATGGGGAGCTGGCTTTCCTATAGTAAAACAAGAACACTTTGTAATGAGATTGTAACTGGAAAGAAGTTTTAATAATTGATTCATTTTCTTCATTATTCTTGGTGGGAGAAACTGGCCCAAACTAACCTTTCATGGTCATTCCCTGCCACTTTCTCTCTGTAGCCCTTTCTCTCCAACCACATTTGAAGTCTGTGAGCCCTTGCAGATCCTGTTTCCTCTGCTGGGATTGTGTATTCCCTACTCCTGCTCCACTTAAGAAACATCTACTCACGAGACAGCCTTTTTGGAGAAGCCTCCTGATGACCCCAGGGAGCCGTGAAGGCCTCTGGTGGGCTCCTTTGACTCCTGTGCCTCTTCTCCGAATTTATGTGATACCCCGTTGACTAATCCTAAACCTATCATTCTCATAAGAGAGGGTCTGTCTGCCTAAAGGGCTTGGATTGGCTGATTAACTTAGTGGTTTGGAACTTGGCTGCAGAGTTATGCTGCTTGAGTTCAAATTCTGGGGCTGTCACTTCCTAGCTACCCTAGCTATGTGATTTGCATCATATTATTTAACCCTTTGATGCCTCTGTTTACTCATCTCTAAAGCTGAGATAGTAATAACGCTTCCCTACTAACGTTGCCTTAAGGTGACAATAACTGCCAATTCATCTCCTTGCTTATCTCCTTGCTTATCTTGTACCCGTCTACGTATAATAGCAACCAGTGACTTAAACAACAACAACTATGTTCTTTCCAGATATTTTTCACATGCTTATGACCTATTTCTCATCATTCAAGACTCAGCTCTACTAACTGCTCAGAAAAGCTTCCAGCAGCCATGACATTTTAAGTAGACCCTCTCTCTATCCAAGCCAATCTCTGTCCCATTACTTTTGGGGGTTAGTAGCCAGTGTTGTTTACCAAAGATTTTCAGTTCCATCTCCTTCTTTGAACTGGATAGGATTACATGCTTTATTTCTTCTTGTTAGGTGGGAATCTATGCCCAGTTCTGGTCAATGAGTTATGAGCAAAAATAACATTAATTACATTGAGCATTGTATTTCCAATACATGAACTTCTAGAGAGCTCTCTTCCCTCTGACAGGATAACTGGCAGTACTGAAGATGGGTCTCTAAGTGATTAAGATGGGAAGAGATTCCCTTGCCCCACCCTCATGACTTAAGATAAGCAACATTGAATCTTAAGCCACTAAGATTCTGGCATTGTTCATTATTGCAGCATCACCTAGCCTAATCTGGCTGCTACATTTTTTACATTACTTATTATTATCTATTAAAATGATTGTTTTTCCTCAGTATCTATTATTTCTTTCTTCAATCATAACAGAACCCTTAATTTTTTGCTAAGGAATGGCTGCACAAAATAAAGGCCATTTTCCAGACCTCTGGCAGGTGGCATAACCAGGTGATGAGCTCTGGCCAAGGAGAAGTAAGCAGAAGTGAAATTTGGCACTTCTCACCATTATAAGCTGCTGAGAAAGGTATTCCCTTTCCTTCCTACTGGCTAGAAGGTCAAAATAATGGTTACATCTTTAGCTAAGCAGATAAGGGAAGCACCTTAGAGATGATAAAGAAATGAGGAGGAACCAGTTTTCCTGACATTATGGAATCATTATAGCAGCCCTGGATTCATTATGTCTGGGCTCTTATATGATTAAAAACAAACTTTTTGTCATGTATGAGCCAATGTTAAATGCAGTTGCTATTACCGCCATCAAGTCCATTTGCACACCAATATACTATCTCAAGTCACCTTGCTTGTTTATTTAATTGATTAATGTCTATTCCCACTTCCCCAACATGCATGCACAAATGTAAGTTCTATGAGAACAGAAATTGTTTCTGTCTTGTTCATTGCAGTATCCAGAGAGTTCAGTGCAGTGCTTGTCAGGAAGCAAAGTCTTAAATATATTCATCAAATAAGTGAGGATAAATGATCTACAATAATCACTGTTATTAGATCTTACCCTTAATATTCCAGAATGGGTTTCTCTACTGTCCATCAAAGATTTGATCATGTGACAATTCCGGAGACTTCTGACGTTTATTTTGCTTGTAAAAACATTTCTCTTTCTCCTTCTTTGCCAAATTCCTTCGAGAAGGAGAGCTGGACTCATGTTAGAGGCATATAACATGTTAATGCTAAAAGGAACCTTAGTGGTTCTGTGACGTAACACCATCATTTTACAAGTGTGTGAACAAGCTCAGAAAGGAGGATTGATTTGCTACAAGTCACACAGTGAATTGATGAGAGAAGAGCTTGAAATCTGGAAGGATTGCCCTTCTGTTAGTGTCCTTATTATCATGAGAAATTCCAGCCCCTTTTGGATAAGATATTGTTTGATGAGCCTTAATGGATATAGGTAGACCATGTTTTTCAATAGTTCCTACAATGGGACAGTTACTATGCAACAATGTCCCCAATTTTACACCCTATGACTTGTCCACATCTGGAACCCAAAAAGGCCAAGTGATGAGAAGGTCACTTAGAGGCAAGTTAGGTAGCTCTTTAGTTTTCTATTAAGATGCAGAAAGAGAAAATAATATCCCTGGTCACACTTGGTCCACTTAGGAACATTGGGGGGGAACTTTTGGCATTCCCTAAGGAAATGATGCCCAGAGAAGAAGTGGGAAGTTTTGGAAGATACAGAGTTCCACGCTCCTGGAAGTATTCTCAGAGTCTGGACATCAGATAATAGAGAGGTGGG
The DNA here is from genome assembly GCF_009828535.3 of Hylobates moloch. Classification (NCBI taxonomy): domain Eukaryota; kingdom Metazoa; phylum Chordata; class Mammalia; order Primates; family Hylobatidae; genus Hylobates; species Hylobates moloch. Next base: position 91,717,421 of record NW_026652285.1, on the reverse strand, counting down.
TGAGGAGGCTTAGGGATCATGTGGGTTTCAATAAGATCTGCTGCCAACACTGAGAGAAACACAATGCAATAAATACGATTCGCAATACAGACAAGCGCAATACAATTAGTTAAGTGGTTTGAATATCCTTTCTTTATTTTATTTTATTTTTTTATTATTATTATTATACTTTAAGTTTTAGGGTACATGTGCACAATGTGCAGGTTTGTTACATATGTATCCATGTGCCATGTTGGTGTGCTGCACCCATTAACTCGTCATTTAACATTAGGTATATCTCCTAATGCTGTCCCTCCCCCCTCCCCCCACCCCACAACAGTCCCTGGAGTGTGATGTTCCCCTTCCTGTGTCCATGTGTTCTCACTGTTCAATTCCCACCTATGAGTGAGAACATGTGGTGTTTGGTTTTTTGTCCTTGTGATAGTTTACTGAGAATGATGGTTTCCAGTTTCATCCATGTCCCTACAAAGGACATGAACTCATCAATTGTTATGGCTGCATAGTATTCCATGGTGTATATGTGCCACATTTTCTTAATCCAGTCTATCGTTGTTGGACATTTGGTTTGGTTCCAAGTCTTTGCTATTGTGAATAGTGCCGCAATAAACATACGTGTGCATGTGTCTTTATAGCAGCATGATTTATAGTCCTTTGGGTATATACCCAGTAATGGGATGGCTGGGTCAAATGGTATTTCTAGTTCTAGATCCTTGAGGAATTGCCACACTGACTTCCACAATGATTGAACTAGTTTACAGTCCCACCAACAGTGTAAAAGTGTTCCTATTTCTCCACATCCTCTCCAGCACCTGTTGTTTCCTGACTTTTTAATGGTCCCCTATCCTTTCTTTTCCAAGTTTACTTGCTTTGAGTCCAGGAGAAGTGAAGGAGAAAACAGAAAAACAATGACTGGCATAGAGCAGAGGCCCAATCATTGTCCCTGAAATGAGTTAATCTGACTCCTTATTCAGTTTTTTGCAGTTTTCCCTCTGTCTCTAATTCCCACTGTTTCTAACTGCTCTAGGCAGTTACGGATTTGAAGGAATCTCCAGGATTCGTCCTGCCCAGCAGTTCCTGATTTGATCAGAAAGGTCTGTTTTAAAACATGCTTGTTTGATCAAATACTCACAATTCAAGTTAACATATTGATGGTTCTGAGATCTCTCATGATAAAAAACAAAACTTGTTGAGTTTCTCAACCCTGTATTTTCCCACTCTACTTTATTATGGAACTCTCTTAAAATGTGTTTTGTTAACTATAAAAATGCCACTGAACACTTTGGAAACACCACATCTAACCCAAATGCCTCATTTTGTGTATGTAAGAAGTAGAAGTTCAGAGAAGGGAAAACTGTCAAAATCAGAACAAGCACCCAAGGTCCTCTAATCCTGAGTCCACTGCACGAAAGACATCTTCCTTATGAATAAGACAGCACAGGTTCTAAAGCAGTTCTGAATGGCCAGTGTTTAATTTAGCAGCTCATCTGCCAATGGATTGTGTCACAGAAATATGTGAACGAGAGAATGTGTTGTGAAATGAATGGATTTACCAACCAGGGGACCAGCCCCGTGCCCTGCTCATTAGGAACAATTTGCATGCGGAACATCAGTGTGACAGGCTCAGCAAGGGATTTGTTTAGCTCATTTAGAGTAATGGAGACAAGAGATTAATCACTTGAACACTGGTGTGCCTTGCCTCTGCGGCCCCACTGTGCACTGTGACCCAGCTGAACCTGATTTGATGTGATCTTGTCTCTGATCTCAGTGCACTGACAGTGCTCTCACTTGTGTCTCAAACCTTCGGGGTCTGGCCTGGGGCTTCCACCCACAAACAGTGTGGACCTACCCACCACATAGACCAGAGGAGTGACTCAGAAATCAGTCACATCAGTCACATTTCTCTTCAATTCTTCCATAGCTCATTTCCTGATTCCTCATATTCAGTGGGTTTTGAATCACAAGTGGCCTTCCAGTCAGGTTTTCTCTAACTCACATGGGCACCCTACCTGTGCCTGCCCCAGTTCTTCACTTCTCTCCAATGCAGCAGAAACAGTCTCTCATGCCAGTGACCACTCCCTCTACCTGTGTTCTGTACTCCCATTCCCTCCAGCCAGTTCCATTTGTCATTCAACCTCTGTTCTTCATCATCAACCTCTCCATCTCCATTTTGGTCTTCTCAGCAGTTGACAAATATGGCTTATTTTCCTTTTATATTGTCTAAACAGAGAGGTTAATTAACTTGCCCAAGGTAACACAGCAGATATATCCATAACAATTAGGTAACAACATATTTCCCTTCAGCTATTGACAAATTTCTCTGCTTTCCTTCACATCCATACTTCTCAAAAACATTGCTGCACATGGAGTTTCTGTTTTTTTTTTTAAATTATACTTTATGTCCTGGGATATATATGCAGAACGTGTAGGTTTGTTACATAGGTATACACGTGCCATTGTGGTTTGCTGTACCCATTAACCTGTCATCTACATTAGGTATTTCTCCTAATGCTATCCCTCCCCTAGCATCCCCCACACCCCCAACAGGCCCCGGTGTGTGATGTTCCTCTCCCTGTGTCCATGTGTTCTCATTGTTCAACTCCCACTTATGAGTTAGAACATGGGCATGGAGTCTCTATTCCTCTCTACATCATTCAGTCTTCAACTCACTTCAAACAAATTTCCGCCTCATTACCCCATCTCACCCCAGCTACCTTCATGTTGCCAAATCTAAGCTACATTCTGAAGTATTGAGCTTATTTGATGTCTGTACCAGATGGGCAACATTGGCCATTCTGGAAATCCTGTCTTGATTCACCCCACCCCACTCCAGCTCATCATCCCATCCCACCCCAGCTACCTTCATGTTGCCAAATCTAAGCTACATTCTGAAGTGTTCAGTTTATTTGGTGTCTATACCATGTGGGCAACATTAGCCATTCTTGAAATCCTATCTTGATTCTCCTCCCACCAGGCTGCTCACTTATTCCCAGTTTCTACTGTGAGCCCCTCCTTTTGGACCTAAAATATTGGATCGAAACATTTCCAGAGCTGGATGGTGGGTCTCCTCTTTTCCTGGGTTCTCTGCATTGCTCTATCGTGCTCTGCCTTTCTCACTGATCACTTCCTCCTTGAAGAATCCCAACCATTCCCATGATGTTGAGTATCATCGATATGCAATGATTCCCAAATGTATCTCCCCAGCCTGAATTGTTTTCTGAGGTCTGAGCTCATGACCAGTCATTGACCTACCATTGCTACATGTCTCAAACTGAAATTTTCACTCTTTGCCCAGCCTCAGACACATTCCCATCTATTTATTGTCCTCTGGTGTTTTCCATCTCTGTTAATTACCTAATTTCTTACCCCATAAACTTGGGGATCGTTTTTGATAGCTTTCATTCTCTCTTTCTTCTGCTATCATAAACCATCAATCACTAAATCTTACTGAGTTTATGTCCCAAATGTTGGACAACTCTATCCACTTTTTAACACTGTCATGGCCACCATACTAGTCAGAGGCAGCCGCACCTTCACATGGTGCCTCTCTGATCTGTTCCCAATGCTATAGGCAGCATGTTTTGTTTCAATTTTAAATCACAGATCTGATCATTTTGCTCCATCACTTAACATTTTCAGTTGCTTCCTTTTACTCCTAGTTTAAAAGTCACAATCCTTCTCCTAGCCTGCGAAGACCTCCATGCTCTGACCCTCCAGAGCCTCCCATCTCACTCACTGTTCTCTCTTCTTATTCTTCATGCTCAGCTCACTCTGGCATTTTGTCTGTTAGTCTAACATAATGTGTTCCTTCCCATCTCGGGGCCTCTGCACCTTCTGGTCTCTTCTTCCCTTTTGGGAATGCCCATGTCTTACCAGTACCCCCTAGGAGAACTCTCTCCTCACCTATTAGATCAAATAAATCCTTCTTCCCACCAAGAACACTAAAAACTCTTATGACTGCCTGTGTTTCTTTTATTTCATTCATCAACATTTAATTGATGTAATTATTTGTGTAATTACTGACTTCATGTCTGCTTTTGTGATTAGAATTTGACATCCGTGAGGGCAGGCACTGAGCCTTTTATGTTTGCCATTCTAGCACCAGCACTGGAGTTGGCGTACAGCATAATCCCTGTGCAGTAATTGTGTGTAGAATAAAAATAAACCAATCTTACTAAGCTTCCTTGGATAATGAAGAGGTTGTTTTCTCCATGATCTCTAGCAACCCACTCAGCTCTAGAATATTTCAAACCCAGGTACTTCATCTCTTTGGATGCCCGTAGCCCTGCCTGGGAAATGAGAAAACAAAAATCTGCCTTGATTATGACACAGGAGGAGGGCTGATAAGAAATTGGGCCAAACAGGGCTTGGTGAAGCTCTGTAAACATGGAACAAACTCTTTTTAATGCGTTTTGCTTCAGACTGGCTCTGTAAGGAGGACAGTGGGCTACGTTCATCATGTGAAATACGTTTAGGTTTCTAATACTGACACTTACCTTCATGGTGTTGGGAACATGGGTCTCATTTTCTGGGCCTGTTTCTCCAGGTACGAAATGAAGCAGTTGGGATAGATATGCCTCTAAGGAAGGTGCATCCTTTCCATATTATTCCATGATCAACTCATGTACACCAACATATAAAGGCTGAATCAAAATTATCTTTGGCAGGTACTTTGCATTTTCATAGAGAGTCAGTGGGAGAGGACAAAGCTTATCTCCAAAGAAAGCTTAATTCTGATGGCAACTCAGGCTTGGTGACACCAGGTGAGCCAATCCTCAGGAACAAGCCCCAGACTTGGTTGCAGAAGCCAGAATTTCAAATCTGGGTTTCCTCCTTATCAGATGCAGAATCAGGGGCTACTCCCTCATAGTCTTAGTGCCTCAGTTTTCTTATCCAAAACTCAGGAGTGAAAAAGCTGACTGAGCTATAGGGAGGAGCAAATGAGAATATCACTGGGAGAGTCAGTCATAACTTCCAAAATGATTCCCAGATGGATGATGCTTCTTTCTAACCATTTTAAGTAAGCAGGCATATGAACCTCTTCTGCCAAGCGGGATTGTGTCCTATTATCTTTCCCAAAAGAAGCCTGCTACAGAGCTTTGGAAACAAAGAGTATCACAAGAAGCCTGAGAACTTTAAAGCAGCAAATTGTTCCCAGCCCTCAGCCTGCAGTGCAGAGCACAATTTTTTTTCCAGAGATGGCAAAACTGGGCTTGGAGTAACTTGATACCAGAGGCTATTGTCTCACAAATGATTTATTAGCTGGGGCTGCTCTGAGCTCAGAAGTTTGCACGCTGCCCAGGGCCCCTGTCTCCAGAAGGGAATCTTGCCTCTCCTGGGAATAACTCTCTAGAGATGAATATGAAAACTCTGTTTGTCCCCTGACACTCTCCTAGCAGCTCTGTTTTTAGCTATGCCTTAGGATAGTCCTAGTGTCCAGCACGTGACTTGGCTAGAGAGGGACAAGAGCTCCTGGTAAGGGGTATGTTTTAGACTGTGCCTGCCTTAAAAAAAATAGCATTTTGTTTTCTGTGAGAGAGGACATCAAATATAAATAGTTTAAAATCCAAATTTTCCATTCACCATGTTTTAAACTTCAGAAAATTGTTTACTTGTTTGAGTCTCTATTTCCTCTCTTATAAAAGGGACCTATCAGTGCCTCTGTTATAGGATTTTGTGCGCGTCGGAAGGTAAAATACAGGTCAAGCCTTTAGCTCTATGTATGACATATTATAGCATCACAGCAGGGGTCAGTGTGTTTGTTTCCTTCCTTTAGGAGAGGGCAAGAAGTCACCCAGGCCATACAATTTGAAAAGTAGCACCTGCATTAAATATTTCCCAATTTTTATTATTAAACAGCCACCTATTGCTGCATTTCAAGAAACCACACATTTCAAAAACCATGCAATAAGCACTTATTTATCACATATTAATAGTTCTGCTGACTTAAGCTGGGCCCATCTAGGTAGCTCAAAGCTGTGAGTTGGGTAAGGTCGGCTCCGTGTACTTCTTGCCTTGAACCAACAGGCTAGCCAGGTGTTTTCCTTTCATGAAACTGGTAGGGGCGCTAGAAAGCAAATGGGAACATGAGACAAATAAGCCTAGACTCAGAGCTGGCACCCTGTCATTTCTACCCCTAGTCCATTGTCCAAACAGGTCATATGACTTAGCCTAAATTTAAGGGACGGCAAAATGTACTCTTCCTTTAGTGAAAGGAAAGAAAAAAAAATCACTTGGCAAAAGGTGTGAATTCAGGAAAGGTGACTAACTGGAGCTGCTAATAAAATCTCTTGTAGCTGCTATGTATCCAGAGACCCTTCTTACATGTGGAAAGGGAAGATACCATAATATGTAAATGGAGAGTTCTACTTTTCTCTTTCTAAGCAGAAGGGAGAAAAACATTTCTTCACCCTGCTTCCAATAGCTTAAGTATGGAAAAAAAATTAAGCAGAACAATCATGTATTTATTCCACCCTAGGCTATTGAATCTTTAAAAAGATTCTATTTTTTTTGGAAATCACTTTAAATTCATCTTTTTATTAAGCAATGAATGCACATGGTGCAATATTTAAAGGCTCTAAATGGTCTTATGTGGTAAAAGACATACCCCTTTCCCCATTCCCCAGTCTCATAGTTCTGTTACCTGATTGCACAGGTAGATAGTCATCCAGCCCGTGGACTTTGAGAGGCATCTCCCTTACTATTTATTCCCTAAAAATTTGCTACAATGTTTGACCTTTCCACCACTGTTGAGTATTCCCAGTTGAGGTGCTTCAGCTTACAATGTTCTCTACCTATGCATGAGCATTAGTTTACAGCTGCCTTTTGCTAACACTGTATTGTGAACTGGTTAACAAAGGAGCTCCAAGGAAATGAGATAGAATGTGTGAGATTCAAGCTTCATGTTGAAAACTTCAGTGGTTCCATGTGGCTTATAGAACCGTATTTATACCTTTTGGCATGTGGGTACTCCACAACCAGACACCAATTTGTCTTCTTAGGGATCTTTTCATTACTGTTCTTGGTAGATTCTCCGTCATAAGGGTCATAGACTAAAATATTTTCCAGAATATTTATTCTCCTCTCTTTTCCCAAAGGGGTAGAGTATCATATCCAGCTCCACTTTGAGACTGGCTATGTGCTTTGCTGTAGCTAGTGGAAGGTGACGTCTTAAATATGCACATGCAATTTGGTTTGTTCTCTTGAGCTTCTGCCACCCACCATGAGAACAGATGTGAGTAGCTGGTAATCCGAGGAGAAAGCTGACACATGTGGCATTGACATGCACCAAACACGAAGTCTGGAGTGTGAGTGGAAAGGAAAAAGCTGTTGTTGTAAGGCATCGAGTTTTGGAGTGTTTCGCTATGCAGCATGTTTGCAGCAGTAGCTAACTAATATAATAATCAAACTAAAGAATCCTCTGCTACCTCTGTCAGTCTTATATGTAGACATTTTTGCTTGTGTCCCATCCATCTGAGATATCCTCTTTTTCCCTAACCATTGTATCTGCATGTCTAGAGCAGAACTGCTAAGAAGGTATGAGCTAGAGATAAGAAAACATAAGCTTTAATTCCTGTTCAGGCATGTACCAGCTTGGGGGAATCAAAATTTCCTATGCTGCAGTTTTCTAAAGGGTAAAATGAGATTAATAATGTCTATCTTTAAAAGACTGTGCAAGGATTCAGTATATCATATATGTAAACCTTGACACAATATACTCAGTAAATGTTTACAATTTTTATTACATGTTTTCTCGGATAATTTTACAACAACCCTTTGAGACAGGTATTATTACCATTTTATAGATAAGGAAACTGAGACTCAGAGCAATTAATTCACTTTCCTTACAGTTAAGTGGCAAGGTAGAGACCAGGCCGCTGTTTCCAGCATTTGCAACTTTACCACTGTATTATGTTGCTTGGATGATTGCTGAAATTTCTTTCAGTTTCTCTGGTGTATAGTTCTTTGGTTGGAAATATGTCAGAGGCCTCAATAACTGAGATGTCTTATTTTAGCCGAGCATTTTCCAAAGTGTGAGATGCATACCACTGATGGTCCAGGAGGTGATTTAGATGGGGCAGGACACCAAAGACACCGAATCATATTGTGAGAAAGTCATTTCCTTTTCAATTATCTTTAAATGTCAAGGGAAAAAATCTTAGTTGGGTGCTAACATCTTTAAGATTTCTAATACTAGCTAATCACCCCATTTCTCCACTTTTTTAAAAACAAAGACACAGCAAGTTCCATTATGAACAATAATATGTTTTCATTTTTTTATTGTGTTTTATTTTAAGCGCATTATTTTTGGCTTTCCATTTACTATGGTCAAGTTCTTCTATAACATGCATGTACTTAACTAATTAAGAAAAACAAATAAATAGTAGAGTCTATAAATAGCAAAAAATTATGAAGATGATTGTTGAATGACAGTGGTTTATGAAATACTCTTTTATGAGAGAGTTTTGCATTGTACTTTAGTCCACATATCTGGTAGCTTCTGTCTTGTCCTCTATTCTTCAACCTTTATTTTATTCCTGTAATAACTTATAAGTAGTTAACTATAACCAAACTGAATAGAGTTCTGAGTATTTGAAATACAAGCGCTAAACCTGTTTGTTTGAGATAATGTGATCCAGTAAAAAATACACGAAACTGGACAGCAGGAATCTTGGGTTCTCTTCTGGTATTTGCTACTGATTAGCTGTGTGGCCCTGAGTAAATTGCTCCAGCTCTCTTAGCCCCAGTAGCCCCTTAAGAAATGAGGAGTTTTAACTAGATGAATGATCTCTAAGGTCCTTTCCAATACAGAAGTGTATAAATATTTTCAATATTACTTTTATTAAAAGAATCACTTAACCATTGAAAATTTTCATTTTTTTTATAATAAACCTCCAGAATCAGGGGCAACAATATATTTGCAATAGAAAGTTCATTAGCATATTTTGATAGTTTGTGATCATTTTTTCATATATTAAAATGAAGCATTTGGTAAAAATTAAACATTATATGCAAATGAGTGCAACAAACCTACTTTTAGAATAATAATTCATTATATCTTATAATATATATGAGTGTCTTCTCTTTTTTTCCAGTACACTGTAGCTATTAAGTCAGCATATTGGAAGTTTACCAAGAAAGTATAACAGAGGTTCCTATCTTTCATTTGCATAAATCCCAGAATTCCACCTGTCTTAAATTATAAGCTATTAATAGGTGACAAGACTGTCACTAGATATTCGTTTATAATATTGTCATTGAAACCTAATGAACATTTACGACGTATTTCAAAAACTGATATTTTTTTGCAAGAAAGAAAAAATTGTGTTTGTGCTATAGCAAAAAGATTTTACACTAGAAAGGTACAGCTAGCAGAGGTGTAGATTTTTTTTTCTTGTGCAATTTTCCTTCTTTGCTATTCAAATATAGAATCATATGATTATGATATTAAACTAGAAAGAAATTTGAGAATTTCTGCTTTGATGTCTTCATTTTATAGGTGAAGAAATTTAGACCCAAAGAGGTCTAGCTGTTTGCTCATGGTCACCAGAATTAATGGCAGTGTTGGTGCTAGAATCCAAGTCTTCTGACTTCTTGTTAATGTGTTTATGTATTTCTACAAGTGTTGGTATATAAGATATAATTGCAGAGGCTAGAGAAATGTGTGCAAATATAACAACCATTATGCACATCGATTTATCATCAAGGATAATTCTAGAGAATCACGACGTTGGTCAAAGTTTTTCATCAATATCATAGCCCTAGCTCCTCCTTGACCTCATTCTGAACTACTCACCCCAGCCAAATGATATCCTTTCCTCAACACTGTCAGCAATTGCTGCCCAAGGAATTTTTGGAGAAATTAACTTGTGCTGTATTGTGTCATTGTTTGCTTGAAATTTTAACTCAGATTCTGTTTATTGCTGTAGCTTGTATATTCCTTGAGGAGTGAGACTATGATCTCTCCAGGTTTCCATGCTTTCTGGCACCTAGTCCAGGGCCAGAATATAGAATTACTAAAATGTAAATTAATGCTTAAATGCTTAAAATTGCAATGCTTTAAAGCTTAAAGACAGAACAATTAAGCCTACTAATTTCACTAAATTTAATGGTTTGTCTAAGATTGCACAGCTACTTGAAGATGGGGTCCTAATAAAATCTATATAGCCTTCAGATATTAAAAATAGAAAACAGTAGACATCAGAGATGGATGTGGTCCACATTTGTGACTTTAAGGTAGCTAAAAAGTATGCTAACTCGATTTCATTACAATAAACCTTAATATCAGGTTGGCATATGTATACATTTTACTGTGACCATGTAAGCATTGCTTTACTGAAAAAAAATAAGCTAGAAAATTCATGGCTACAATTCCCCCAAGCAACATAATAAAAAGTAACTGGGACATATTCACGAAGATTGAATCTTGGGATGGCCTGGAATGTAGGCTCCGGGAGGGGTAAAGAACCTTTAGAGTTGAGACTACAGGAAGACAGGTAAACAATCCCTATCATCTTTCCTAACTTGCCCAGCCCATACAGAGAAATACTCTACTCTTTAAAGGTGCCCCATATGCATAGTGACAGGTGGCAAACACTGGCTTTGGAATCAGAAACACTTGGGCTTGATTCCTTGCTCTTCTCTACTAGCTGTATAACTTCGAGCCAGTTAATTAGCTCTTCTGAACTGTATCTCATTTGCAAAATGAATATTAACTACACTTGCATGATAGGGTTGTTTTTAACATTAAATTAAAGGTGAACACTTAGTAAAGTGTTTTGGACAAGTAATTTTCATATAGTGATCAATAAAAAGTAGCCATTAATAATAGCAGATGCATTCATAATTGTAGTATTTAACCAATATATTAGTGAAACAAGACCCCTACAACATCTAATTGTATTAATTTTAACTTGCCTTTGATAGTCTTATCCTTTCTGGACTATATAAACTCTTTAGGGGGAGATAGGCCCCAAATTACATTGCAGATATGAAAACTGAGGCCCAGAGACACTAATGCTCCAGACTGCAACTATATCATTCCCATGAAATCCTAAAATTTGAATAATATCAACTGATAGAGGAATTTTTGCATATTTTAAGACACAAAAAGGTCATTACTCCCTCGCTCATCTAATCATCGTGAATAATTTATTACTATTTAGTATGATATTCAAAGCCCTCAAATACAAGCCTCATCTACCTTTCTAGTCTCATCTGAATCATGAAGAATACATTTCAGTTACTCTGGTTTTCTCACCATTTCCCGATGATGTTCTATTGTTTCATTCTTCCCATGCTATCCTATTTACCTTCTTTTCTGTCTTTAGAAATCCAACTTAATATTCAAGACTCAGCTGTAAAGCTTTCATCAACCACATCAATAAAATGGGAATGTTAATCTTGGCTACTATTGACTACTATTGAGCTTTTCTCTGTGCCAGATACTGTGTGCCAGGCAATCACACCATGTTCTGTGATTTCTTCCATTACACCATTTGTCTTGTTGATTGTTTATCTTAAAAATCTCTATCTACTTGTCATCTTTCCAACTAAAGATTGGGACTTAAAGGCAAAGATGATGTTCAGTCATCTTTGCAGTCCTAGAGCAGATCTCAGTGTAGGTTTCCAATCACTCTGTTGAAATTATGAAGAGTAAAATTAGAGTTGCAATCAATAAGTATTTATTGAATGAGAATACTGTACAGAAGATTGAAATATCAGATTGGAGATTGGGCTAATGACTCCAAATTTCCTTCCAGCTGTAAGATTTTTATGATCTAGCTACCCACATGTTCAAATAAAACCCCTCATATTGGGAGTTATGAATAAAAATGAAAGGCAGAGACATCCAAGATCTCATGCATGTTTGAGCTCCCAGACATCCCTAGCCAACAAAGGACCAGACGTGGATTCACGTGCAGTCGCACACATCTGGAGCTATTCTTTTCCCCTGCCTCGGCAGAATCCCTATGGCTTTTCAGCAGACCGTGCATGAGGGTATCTATAAATAATCACCCAAATGTAATGCCACCCAGCCCGCTAGGTTAAAAATAGACATTGGCTTAGCTCCGGGGAGGAGGGGACAAGTGGTTCCCAACTCAAAGAAATTGTTATAAATTCCATTTGCTGCATGAATATGTACAGTGGATGTTTCTTTCCATAAGGACACCAAAATAGCAATTAACTCAAGGCTAATGTTATAGCTGCTACTGTCTCCCCTGCTTAATGTCTCCCCATCTGGATCCCAAAACAGATGCTGACATGTCTAAATGTGTATGTCAAATGACAGCTCTCCTGACACCTGTTCTAAGTATACCTGCCCGCTGCTTACTGCCTCTGCTTCCCTTTGACGGAAAGCGGTGTGTGTGTTACACATATCTAAAGTTTTGTCTTTATATCTTGCATCTCAGTAGAATAGTGGAAATGACTGACCTTTAACCTTAGTCAGAACTGGGTTGAATCCTTACTTCACAACTTACTGGCTGTGTGGTCTTGGGAAATGTACTTAACCTCTCTGAGCCTCATCATTTTTTATATTTATAAAATAAAGGCAATCTCATTTATCTGATAGTCCACTGGGAAGATCTGACATGATACTATATGTAAATTGTCTGTCACATCAGTAGACTTTGGGTAAGATAACTCATCTTCTTCTCACCCTGTAATCCCATTTTATAGATCTGTGGATATGAAATGGTCATAACTGATTATCTAGTCCACTGCTGTCGTTTAATAGATGAGGAAGCTGAGAATTATAGAGGTAGACAGTGTGTTTCAGAGGTGTCAGGTGAAGTCAGAGATTGAAGAGGTCCAGCTCATGAATATGTGTACCGCCTTAAACCAGGGTTCTTCTTAACATCATTCATTTATTCATACTATCTATGCATGTCTTAAATATTTGTTGAGCACCTATCAAGCCACAGGTTTTGAAGATATGGAAATGAACAAGAAAATATCTCCACCGCTATTGCAACCAAAGGTGGTCCCGTGTTGGCACAGCAAAGAGCTAATAATATTAGCTAACTAAAAACTAGTAATATTAGGCCGGGCGCGGTGGCTCACGCTTGTAATCCCAGCACTTTGGGAGGCCGAGGCGGGCGGATCATGAGGTCAGGAGATCGAGACCACGGTGAAACCCCGTCTCTACTAAAAATAGAAAAAAAAATTAGCCGGGCGTGGTGGCGGGCGCCTGTAGTCCCAGCTACTCGGAGAGGCTGAGGCAGGAGAATGGCGTGAACCCGGGAGGCGGAGCTTGCAGTGAGCCGAGATTGCGCCACTGCACTCCAGCTGGGTGACAGAGCGAGACTCCGTCTCAAAAAAAAAAAAAAAAAAAAAAAAAAAAAAAACTAGTAATATTAGTTCTTGAGGTCTACTCACACTCCACTAAGTATTAGAAACTGCTTTAAATATTTTACATACTAAATTATTTTATCCTCTCCAAACCATGTGAGATATTGATATTATTATCTTCCCAATTTTACTACGAGAAAAACTGAGGCACAGGGAGGCGAAAACATTTGCAGAAATGTACATAGTCAGGAAGCGATTGTTACAGGATTTGACCCCATGCAGGGTTTTTCCAAAGTCACACTGTGAATCACTAATTTGTGTCATCTATTAATGCAGAAATAAAACTGGTGACTACAGCACAACAATCCAAAGAAGCACAGGAGCTGCGGGAGTTGAACACTGGGCCACCCCAGCTGTCAAGTGAGAGTCAAGGAAGGCTTCCCAGATGAGTTGATTTTTTGAGTGATGTTGTCCAGGATATTTTAAATGATACATGATATCATTAACTCCAGAGGTGAAAATTTGGTAGAATTACATAGGATCAGACCTAAGACTTCAAGTGAATCACAGAAACCCAATATAGAAGAGACCAACCTGAAGTTTGGTGGCACTTTAAAATTTTTAAAGCACTTTCACACATATTTTTTTGCTTAAGCTGCACAGAACCACCTTTGTGATGACAGTAGGACGTGAGTTAGAGTGGCAACTCTACAAATAAGAAAACCTAGCTGAGAGAGAGAGTTGTTTTGATCAAATTTGCAAGATTGTGTAAGAACTGGGAATAAGAAATGGTTCTGGATATCCAGGGTACTTTCTGTCCTTCTCTCTATTCCTCCCTTTCTTTCTGTTTATCTAATATAAAAATACAGAAAACCTCAATAATTTAGAGAAAGGGAGAATTCTTCTGCCAGTTGGACTGTCTCCCCAGACATCAGCTGTTATATCAAAGCTTAGTATGATTCTTAATCTCAGATAGATCTCAATGAAATCCTTGAACAAGAAGATGTGGTGTAGATATTCAAAGGTGTTGGCTAGTGAGAGGCATTTGTTACCAGAAGCGGGAGGCTTTGGGGAAGGATGGATGTGTATTCTTGCCCTGGGAAAAAGATTTACCAAACCTAGGGTAGGTCTGAGCAAAAGAAGGACACAGATAAGCTCATCATTTTTCAAAGAAAGTGTGCTTTGGATCATACAAAGGTTCTGCTCTATAAGACAAAAAATGATAACATTATCTGTTGTAAGCTTTTTATAGCACTCTGACCATCCAACATATAAACCTCAGTGGCCTCTGGCAGCATGTCATTTTGAGGACATCTTCCTGATAAGATGAGTCAGCAAGGAAATGTACCCCTTAATAGATTGGACTCCTATGTGAGTATTGGGCAGTGTGAACAGGTTTAGATGACATTATCATACAGTGGTTCTCAACATCTTCTGGGGCACTTATTCTTTTTGAGAACATGATGTAAAATCAAGGGCTTTCTCCTCAAAAAATGTACATAGGCACATACATGCAAAATTTTAATACATTTTTCAGGGACTCAAGAGACCACCCTGAGACTTAAATGTAGACACTGTAGTGTTGCATAAATTAAAGGTTACAATCTCATGTGTTTTTTTAATTGCTTAGTTACACTTAAGAGGTATTGGCTTGCAAGTTTCCCTAAACAGGGATTGTGTCTTATTATTATGCCTCCAGTGACTAGGAACATAGTAGGTATTCAAAGTGATTTGCTCAAATAGAACTGATCTGTAATATAGTTAAGTGTTGTATCAGTTAGCTATTGCTGCATAACAAACCACCCCAACACATAATGGCCTAAACAATGGCCATTTATTTAGCTCATGATTCTGCAGGTTAGTAATTTAAACTAGGCTTAGCTGAGTGGTTTCTTTGGTCTCAGATGGGTTCTATCGTGTGACTGTGGTCAGCTGTGAGCCAGCTGTGTTTTTGCTGCTATTGGCTGGACTTTCTAACACATTTCAGGCCTTGCCTAGACAAATGAATGGACACATCTCTGGTTCACATTGTCTATCATCTTCCATCAGGGTGACATGAGGTAGGTCCTATGATAGAGACAGTGAGAAACATACTTTCAGGCTCAGGGCAACCTGGTTAGTTTGAGATGCCAAGGATACTTTATATGCCTGTCTTCCTCTGTCCTACATGGAAATAAAATACTCATTGGCCCCTTTAAGTCCCCCATGCCTCATATTGTCTTTCCTTTCCTCTCAGCTAGAAAAGAGCTGAATCATTAATTCACACAAATATATTAATGACTCAGATCATTTCATGCTATGCCTTGCATTCAGAGGTAATATTATCAATGGGTGGCATGGAGGTTAGCAGTTTGGAAGAAATTAGCAGTGGTATTGGCCACTGGAACAAGAAGGAACCAATGAATAGCAGAGGGACAGGAATAGAGGGTGGAAAATTAGTGAACCAATTAAAAAATGTTCAGGCTATATCTTCAATTATATATGAAGGCAACTTTCCCACCTCCCCACTCTCACCATCAGTATTTCCTAGATGGAATCACTGGGGAAGAAAGCAGGTTGATATTCCCAAAAGCCAGAATATGAAATCTGAAAGTATTGAGATTTGGAATATTGCTACTAATGTGACGTATGTGTACAGAAGAGAGCACACAGAGAACGTCCTACTTATCCATCCTCCTGACCACCCTAGGAACTCCTCTGCTCCTTGTACTTTCCCCATCACCTGTATCTTGATTCCCTATTCAGTGGACCATGTTTTTCATTGAAAGTTCTATGAGGGCAGAGACCTCATCTGTACCACTGTTATTCTTGTAGTCCTGGCACACCGTAGGGGTCTGGTATGTCAATTTACTTACTTACAACTCTCTATGAATAACATAAGAAGTGAAGAGAAAAACAATAGCAGGTCTAGGATATGACAGAGCAGGATGCGATATTTAGACTTGTGCCCCCATCATTCCACAATCATCCATAAGATTTGCCACATCTTGAATCTAATCCTCTGATTCAACTTCAAGGCCAGGTGTTTTCAGAGATGACGTGTTGCTTATGGTGAGCCTATCAAAATGCAAGCAATTTTGATGTAGGTGGGGAAATAATGATAATCGTAATAATCATTATAAAAGAGATGTGCTGTTCTTTTCAACTCTCATTAACCTGGATTTTGTTTACGAGATTTCCAATTAGCTTCTTGTATCTGCACAGTTAACCTTTTCTGAGCTTTTCTCTTCAGGCTTTCTCTCCCCAAGCCCTCAGCCCGCATTTCTGCCCATGGAAGCTTGCAGGAATAGCTGGAATCCAGCCTCCTGAACAGCTCCTGAGCATGGGATAATTGCAATATAATTAATGAATTAAAAAGAATGAAATGTTTTAAGTGCTTTCAATATTCCCTTTCCTATAATTATCTACAGGAAACATGTTCATTAACAATCTTGTGCTGACAGCCCCTAGGCTCTGGATAAGCTAGTTCAGCTTCCAGTAGGAAAGTGAATTGATGACCTCTCTATATTGTGCCTCCAACTTCAACGGGGAGAGAAGCAGGCAAAACCGGACCCTCCCGTGAATAACTGTCGACCAGATCTGACTCTTTTCCTCACCTTCAATCTCAGGGCACCATGGCTAGTCTTGAATGCCAAGGGCATTTTCTCTGCTTCTCTCCCCCAGACCTGTTTTTCTCTGTCCCATAAGAAAACACAATGCTAGTTGGCCCCTATTAATTCTCCCATGCCTCATGTTGTCTTCCCATTGCCCTCAGCTAGAAAAGAGCTGAATCATTAATTCACACAAATATATTAATGACAAAGATCCTTTAACGCTGTGTCTTGCAGTCAGGAGTAACATCCTCTATACTGGGGAGCCAGCAGGTACTCAGTGCCACTGGATGTATCTGGTGCAGATGAGTGAGGTTCAATTTTATTTAACCATTGGGATAAAATATTTAAATTAAACTAAATATTTATATCTTATGAAAGAGAATTCAAAATGCACATGGATTTTAAATAGATAAATCATTATATTTAAAAAGAAATCTTGCTTATGTGAGGCTGCTTCAGTCTGGGTCCCTGATTGTTTCAGGAACACCTGGTCACTGACCACATCACTGGAGATATTTGATAAATATGATCTGATGAAATACTCCCACTATGGGCACGTGGTGCTGGCCCAGGGTAACTGTTCCTACACTTTAAGAGTTCTGTCAATATGACAAACTAATGAGAGGGACATTTTGGGGTAGGATCCCATCCCAGAACTCCCCAGTTTAGTTATTTATTAGATATGTGAATTTCCAATACGTACAAGGTACTAAGCCAGGTCCAGTGTGGAATACATTGATGAATGATAAAGGGATTGTGCACTCAAAGGTTTATAGATTGGTGGGGGAGATAAGATTTCTATCTATAAATGACTATAATAGAGACAGAACTAGGAGCTGTAAGATAGGAGCAATAAAAGTGCTATGGAAGTCCAGAGGAGGCGGATATTGTCTCCAGCCAAGGGGATCTGAGGACGTGTCATAGAGGAAGAAAATTTTTGGCTGGAACTTGAAAGATGGGTAATGTTTGGATGAGAAAAACTTCAGAAGGTTGGTTATGATGGTCTAAGGAAACAATCCTTAGCAGAGGTGCAGAGACTGAATCCAGTGAACAGGGGTCTGCCCAGGATGGCCAGGGATGGGGTAGTTGAGGCTGAATGTGCAGTTAGGGTGTGGCTTCAAGGAAGCAAAGCTGGAAGAGCAGTTTAGGAAGAGTTTTCAAGGGCATTTATATGTCACATTCAAGAAATTGAGTCGATGACAGATTTTTAGCTAATGAGTAAAAGGAATCTTTGTTTCAGAAAGATAGTGCAGCTGGGTGAAACATTGTATAGGTGTGCGGGGTAAGAATGGAGGTAAAAATTCAAGTTAGGAAGTTAGTGAAAGAGTTCTTCTATCAGGCAATAAAGAAGAATTGATCAGACAATATCAGATTGAACTCCACCAACTACAATGCATACACAAGGGAAAACTAACATGCTGTTGTACCTTGGAGCAAATACAAATGAATAAAAATTGAAGAGTAGAGCAGTTGAGGTGATGATGAGAAGCCACAGAACACACTAAAAAGATATAAAAGCTATAAAAATCAAAACAAATCAACTTCTATATAATCAACCCATCGAAGTCTATATTTTTGAGGGGGGAAAATTGGTAACCAATAAAATATTCGTTGGGTATGTCTTTGAAGTACCTACAAAATTCTGTTTGGGGCACAGGCTCTTAAAGGTAGGCTTGCCATGGATACTGATTAGATTTGTTGGGTAGGGATTCATTGGGGCTGCTCTCAATGTAACAAAAGGACTACAATGAGTGGGTGGTTTAAGGGTTTTCTGAGGTCAGGACAGGCAAGGACCCAGGCATGCTGACATTGGGTGCCCTTGTCAGAGGTCCCTAAAGCTGGCACTGCACAGAGTTTAAGATAGGCAGAGATGGTCAGTCAGTCATAGAGACAGTGGAAGTTGCTTTCAGACCCTTAACAGCTCTACTGGCACTACTCTGGCGCTATTCTACCAGTTTGGAGTCAACTGGAGGCTTTTACAATCCTATGAGACCAGGGAAAATTGTGTCTTAATCTTTTTTTTTTTTCAAAGGAGTCCCACCACTTTTATATTTGTTCCTTAGTTTCAACCGAGCATCATCCTCATATCCTCAAGATGGTGTGGTCTCTGAATTAAAATGAAAGATCAAGACTTCTGATCTCACAAGGATGACAGAATATGGCTTCTGAAGTCAGACCTTTTGGATTGACTTCCTCCCTGTCTCTCTCTCTCTCTCTCTCTCTCTCTCCCCCCTTTCATGGTCTGTTACTGAGTAACCATGGGGAAGTTTCTTAAAATCTGTGAGGGTCAGTATCCTCATCTGTTAGCTGAGATTATGATAGTATTTGACTCCAAAGGGCATTATGTAGATTAAAATAGATAATTAATGTGAGTAATTAATTAGAGATTCTGATATTCATTAAATACTCAGTAAAAGTTACTTACTATTCTTTCTCTAATTATCATGGTTATTCTTGGTATGCTGTTCTCAAGTTGTCTGACCAGCTAGTTCTTAAAAGAACTGTATTTCTTTCTTTTTTTTTTTTTATCATACTTTAAGTTCTAGGGTACATGTGCACAACGTGCAGGTTTGTTACATATAAATACATGTGCCATGTTGGTGTGCTGCACCCATTAACTCATCATTTACATTAGGTATATCTTGTAATGCTATCCCTCCCTGACTCCCACCCCACGACAGGCCCTGGTGTGTGATGTTCCTCTTCCTGTGTCCAAGTGAAAGAACTATTTCTATTTCAAAATTTTTCTACTGCTCATTGCCTCAGAGTTAACTTCTTAGAAGTTTTTTTTTTTTTTTTTTTTACAAAAAGACTAAATTCAGACTCTGTTTTTGAAAAGTGTACATATTATTTAGGATTATCTGGTTGCAAGTGACAGAAACCCAAGTAGCTCAAGCAAAAAAGAGCACGTGTGATCCCACAGAGCATGCTTCAAGATGACTGGAGGAGGGCAAGTCGAGTTTCAGGAAACTCTGTCTTGCATGTCTCAGCTCTGATTTCTTCTGTCGGTATAGTCATCAGTAGATGCAGGATGGCCCTCAGTGGCTTCAAGCAACCCAAGCAGGAAGTTGTGTTTCAGCTAAAGTATTGAAGTGAATTGGTCTGATATGAGTCTCCTGCCCTCCCCCGTAATCTTCTATGACAAGGTGACCAGAGGTGATTGAAATAAACTAATTAGCTCGGTCTGGTTCATGTTCTCAGTCTTTTATTTTTTTTTGTTTATATATATATATATATTATACTTTAAGTTCTAGGGTACATGTGCACAACGTGCAGGTTTGTTACATATGTATGCATGTGCCATGTTGGTGTGCTGCACCCATTAACTCGTCATTTAGCATTAGGTATATCTTCTAATGCTATTCCTCCCCCCTCCCGCCACCCCACAACAGGCCCTGGTGTGTGATGTTCCCTTTCCTGTGTCCAAGTGTTCCCATTGTTCAATTCCCATCTATGAGTGAGAACATGCGGTATTTGGTTTTCTGTCCTAGCGATAGTTTGCTGAGAATGATGGTTTCCAGCTTCATCCATGTCCCTACAAACGACATGAACTCATCCTTTTTTATGGCTGCATAGTATTCCATGGTGTATATGTGCCACATTTTCTTAATCCAGTCTATCATTGTTGGACATTTGGGTTGGTTCCAACAATGATAGACTTTGCTATTGTGAGTAGTGCCTCAATAAACATACGTGTACATGTGTCTTTATAGCAGCATGATTTATAATCCTTTGGGTATATACCCAGTAATGGGATGGCTGGGTCAAATGGTATTTCTAGTTCTAGATCCCTGAGGAATCACCACACTGTCTTCCACAATTGCTGAACTAGTTTATAGTCCCACCAACAGTGTAAAAGTGTTCCTATTTCTCCACATCCTCTCTAGCACCTGTTGTTTCCTGACTTTTTAATGATGGCCATTCTAACTGGTGTGAGATGGTATCTCACTGTGGTTTTGATTTGCATTTCTCTGATGGCCAGTGATGATGAGCATTTTTTCATGTGTCTGTTGGCTGCATAAATGTCTTCTTTTGAGAAGTATCTGTTCATATCTTTCACCCACTTGTTGATGGGGTTGTTTGATTTTTTCTTGTAAATTTGTTTGAGTTCTTTGTAGATTCTGGATATTAGCCCTTTGTTAGATGAATAGATTGCAAAAATTTTCTCCCATTCTGTAGGTGGCCTGTTCACTCTGATGGTAGTTTCTTTTGCTGTACAGAAGCTCTTTAGTTGAATTAGATCCCATTTGCCAATTTTGGCTTTTGTTGCCATTGCTTTTGGTGTTTTAGACATGAAGTCCTTGTCCATGCCTATGTCCTGAATGGTATTGCCTAGGTTTTCTTCTAGGGTTTTTATGGTTTTGGGTCTATGTTTGTTTGTTTTTGAGACAGAGTTTTGCTCTGTCACCATCACCCAGGCTGGAGTGCAGTGGTGCAATCTCGGCTCACTGCAACCTCCACCTTCCAGATTCAAGCAATTCTCCTGCCTCAGCCCCTAGAGTAGCTGAGATTACAGTTGCCACCACTGTGTCTGGCTAATTTTGTATTTTTAGTAGAGATAGGGTTTCACAATGTTGGCCATGCTGGTCTTGAATTCCTGATCTCAAGTGATCCACCTGCCTCAGCCTCCCAAAGTGCTGGGATTACAGGTGTGAGCCACCAATCCCAGCCATGTTCTCACTCTTGAAGCCAAGAGCTGAAATTAGCCTCTAAACCTCATGGACTGAGATTAAGAAAAGGTGGATTTCTAGTGCAGTAGTTCTCAGAGTGTGGTCCGCAGACCAGTAATATCAACATCCCCTGGGAAATAGCTAGAAATACAAATTCTCAAGACCTATCCCAAATCTACAAAATCAGAAACTCTGGGAAGAGGATACATGAATCTGTTTTAACAAGCCCTCTATGTCATTCTGATACATGCTTAAGTTTGAGAATAATTATTCTAGAAGAAGACACATGAACTATTTCCAGAAAAAGAGAAAGGTTGAGAAAATGGAAACAACAGATGCCTACCACAGCTTGCACCTAATAAATCATCCTGCTCACTTTATTGATAGAGAATATGAGGATCTGCAAGATAATGGGACTGGACAAAGATCTCATGTCTTAGTATCCCAGAACCAGGTCTTGGATTCAGATATTCTTGTTTCTAAGCCAGCACTCCTTCCACCAGAACATTGTAAAAGAAAATGAGAGAAGAAACTACTCACTGCAAGGCATTGCACCTGACTGTGTAGACTGTTCATTTTTTAAGGAAGTTTTCCACATAAGTAACAACTACCTAATAGTGGAATGCCCAAATGTGTTTTCAAGACACAAGCTCCTCTACTGCCCTAGAGGGAATCAGCCCCTGAGAAGTGATGAGGCTACGTCAGGTAGCAGTTTCCATTTCGTATCTCCTCATATCCCAGAAAACTTCCTCATGCCCAGAGGTTCTGCATGGCCAGATGACATGATTATCTGCAGATGTTACTGACTCCAGGGCCAAGTTATTCATATTTTACATTTGAAAATCATCTCCCAGCTAAGGCTAAATGAAACGACCTTTGCAGAATGAACTAGATGGAAGTCAACAAGAATTTATTGAGCAGGGAGCGTGTGGCCAGGACCATCAGTCATGGCTGAGCTTACGAGGGAGGAAGAAAGCACGAACACTTCCCCAAAGGAGATCACAAGTCAGTGAGGCGGATGAGATGAACACAACCAAAACAATTAGAGAATTTTACGGGCACTCTCATCCTCCAGCAGTGTTGCCGTGTGCCCACATCTGAATCCTCTTTCTATGTCTGGGGAGTTTTCCACCTTACAAATCTTGATGGAAAACAGTCCACTTCCCACTATAGAAACTAAAAATAATAATAAAAAAAAAACATATAAACTTTCCCAGCTATCCAAAGAATGAGGGAATTGTTGGCCAATTAGAAGTGTCTGACCAGGGCCAGGGACAGTGGCTCACGCCTGTAATCCCAGCACTTCGGGAAGCCAAGGCGGGTGGATCACCTGAGGTCAGGAGTTTGAGACCAGCCTGGCCAACATGGCGAAACCTTGTCTCTAGCAAAAATACAAAAATTAGCTGGGTGTGGTGGTGGGTGCCTATAATCCAGCTACTCAGGAGGCAGGCGAATTGCTTGAACCAGGGAGGTGGAGGTTGCAGTGAGTCAAGATAGTGCCACTGCACTGCAGCCTGGGTGACAAAGGGAGACTCCATCTCAAAAAAAAAAAAAAAAAAGGGTCTGACCAGGGCTGATGGTATAAGGAACAGAAAAAAATAAAACAGAAAAAAAAAAATTCCAGTGTGATGGCGGCAATGACACTTGCCTGTTTTCTGGGGCCCTAGTAACGCAGAAGTTGGAGGTGGCACCACAGGCCCTGTGCTGAGGGTGCTGATAGTGCTAGCTATAGAGTTCAAAGTTAAAACAATGGAGCCATCAGTATCCTCACCAGATGGCTTATGTGGCTTGATGGGTTTTGGTTGTGAGCACCCATTTTGTTTGCTAGGCCTTTCTAGTGATGCTGGGAACTTAGCAATCTTTCCAATAGTTTTCTGTGTGGTTTAAACTTAACTAGAGTCAGTTTCTGGTTGCTTGCCCCTGTGTATCCTGATGGATGAATGGAACCTCAGAATATCCTGCTCTCTTCCACTGAGAGCTTTGGGCAGGGTATTTCCCCACCTAAGCCACTCTTTTACCCTTTCTCTCTCTCTGTCTCCGCTTAGTTAACCCCTACCCACTCTCTAACCCTTCAGATCCCAGCTTAGACATCATTTCCACATAGCAGCAGCCTTACCTGAGCCAGTGGGGTGCTTTTCTCCTTATCCACTCTTGCCACCTTGAACTTCTCCTTCAAAACAGTTCCCATATTTGTAAACACATGACTTATGTTTTTGAGTCAAGGTCTTGCTCTGTTGCTTAGGCTGGAATGCAGTGGTGCAATCATAGCTCTCTGCAGCCTCAAAATCCTGAATTCAAGTGATCCTCCCCCGTCAGCCTCCTGAGTAGCTGGGGCTACAGGTGCACACCACAAATATCTAGCTAATAAAAAAAATACAGGTGAAGCCTTGCTATGTTGCTCAGGCTGGTCTTGAATTCCTGGCCTCAAGTGATCCTCCTGCCTCAGCCTCCTGAGCTGCTGGGATTATAGTTGTGAGCCATGGTAATCGGCTAACACATGACTATTGATTGCTCTCTATCTTCTTGTCTTAGTTCATTTGGGCTACTATAACAAAATACTTTAGACTGGGTAATTTATAAAAAATAAAAAATTATTGCTCACAGTTCCAGAGGCTGGAAAATTGAAGACCAAAGCACCAGCCAATTTGGTGATTATTGAGGGCTCACTCTTTCCCATCACTGGTGCCTTCTGGCTATGTCTTCACATGGTGAAAGGGGTGAATAAGCTCCCTCAGACCTTTTTTATGAAGGCACTAATACCATTCATGGGAGCAGAACCCCTGTGACCTAATCACCTTTGAAAGGCCCACCTCTTAATAGTATTGCATTGGGGATTTAATTCCAACATATAAATTTTGGGAGGACACAGACATTCAAACCATAGCACTTCTCAAACTAGACTAAAGATATGTGAGGGTAAGAATTGTCTTTTGCTTGCCATAGCATGACCACTGCCTAGCATGATGCAAAGTACATGGAAGTTGTGTACAATCTGAGATTGTTGAATACACCATTGAGTATTCCTTCTGAAAGGGCCAGGGAAGGTTTCCCAGTGCAGGCAGAGCTTGAGTTGTAGCATGTGTAGGATTTGAACTGGATGAGGACAGGAGTAGCACACCCTAGATCAAAAGAACAGCATAAATGCCAGAGCAGGAAAGGAATATGTCATTGTGTGCTCAAGGAATAGGTAAGTGACTTATCAGCTGGAACAAGGGGTCTGTGTAAAGAGAAAAAATAAGTTAAATAACATAGGTAGAAGAGAGCAGATTTTGGTGGACTTGTATTTAAAGAGTTTGTTAGAAGTGCATAAGAACTATTTGGTTCTGCACAGGTTCCTTATCTTGCCAGAACCTCAACTTCTCCATTTCTGAAACAAGAATAACATGTAATTCATACTTTCCTTGAAGTGAAGAATATGGTAAAGTAACTTACATTGTTCCTTTTGAAAATCAAACATGAGCATCTGATATTATGAATTCTGCAACTGTAGCCTGCAAGATGAAACCTGAGACCCAAAGCCAGGTTTTGATCTTAATCATGTGATTCACATCTATTTTCCCAGCCTGGCTTCTTACTGATCCATCCTCACATTTATTCACATTTCCTCTGTCTCTTTCATACTTAGGTGTCTTTTGACATGCTCTTCCCTCTGACTGTAATGGCTTTCTCTTTCTTATTTCCTTTCCTAGTCCATCTGGTGAACTTTATTAATTATCCATTTAAACTCAGATCATGTCATCTCTTCCAGGAAGACCCTATTGATACAGAGCCAAGCATTTTGACTTCTTTCATGCTTTTCATATATTTTGATCATTATGTTTTTATATTTTTCTATATTCCATCATCACCTCTGTGCCTAGAACATAGTAGACACTTAACAAATGTTTATTAAGTCAAATTCCGTTTGCAAACTAATAGACACTGGACAAATTCATCTACTATGCAGTAAATACTTTGGGTATCCATTATGTTCCAGGTTAAGCATTAGGCAGCAATAATGTGGGTGCTGGTGATTGTGGTGGTGGTAACAGAACCACACAGACTCATGAAATCTCCTTCATGGAACCTGGAGAGCACCTAATCCAATGATTCTCATTGTCAGATAAGGCAATCAAGGCACAGAGAAGTTAAGCATTTGTTTAAGGTCACAGAGTAATTCATAGCAGAGCAAATAAAGATCCTGCTTCTTGTGACCTTAGCTTGGGAATATGTCCACATTACCTTCTGCTTTTATGCTTATTATGGTTATGATTATCCCGCCTCTTAGCCACACTGGTTAACTTATTTTTATAGCTTTAGCTAATGTTACAAAAATTAATATTCTTTTTTCTACCTTTATTATCACATTATATGGCTGCAACAAAGTCATAGCATATGTTTTCCCTTGTTTTTAAGATGGATGTACAAAAAGTGACTTCCTAATATTTGAAGAGTTCATAAATTATAAATTCAGAACATTTCCATTTCCACC
This sequence comes from Hylobates moloch, assembly GCF_009828535.3. Taxonomy (NCBI): domain Eukaryota; kingdom Metazoa; phylum Chordata; class Mammalia; order Primates; family Hylobatidae; genus Hylobates; species Hylobates moloch. Next base: position 91,691,397 of record NW_026652285.1, on the reverse strand, counting down.
CACCTCCTTTCCTGCAGTAGCAATTCGGGAGCCATTTGGTGATGATTTGTAAATCTTTGAACCTGTAACAGGAGAATGGATAATTCTAAGCGTGCATCTAAAAGAAATAGTTTGCATCGTTTGGAACAATGAACCATTCTGTAATTGAATAGAAGACCTGAGACAGCATGAATGAGATCATGTCTATAAAATGGTCTGAGCCCCTCAGAGACAGCCACCCCATAAATACAAGGTATTGTTGCTCCAGCATTTGTAACACCACATAATATGAGCACTACTCATTGCAAGAGGAAAATGGTCTACATGAGCCTTCATAAATAAAACCGTGTGCTCGCCTCACTCCTCCTCTCACTGCTCCCAGCTCTGCTCTGGCCTCTGGTACAGTATTTTTCCCTGTTTTCTATCTTTCCTCTTAAAATAGTCATGAAAACATTAGAAATAACTCAACAAAATGTGCCTTTCATTTAGTAATTCATCAAATGTTTATGAATAGCTAATATTTGCCAGTAGTATGCTAGGTCCCCGGTAGGTTGATATGCTCTCCGTCCACAAAATCTTATCCTTAACCTTCCCTTTGGCCCCAAGAAGTTATGGCTGCAAGTGTTTATTTTCACCACACTGGGACACCTCTCTTGTGCTGTGAACTCTCTGAGCTCACCTTTGTGCACACGTTTTACAGGTCATTTCATAAGATCCCCTAGGAGAATAGCCATTTCCTGTTTTTGTCCCACCACAAAAATGCCTTAACTAGTGAGAAACTGCTGTGATTTAGGGGTAAATGAAGATTATTCATTCAATCATTAATTAAACAAATATTTACCAAGTCCCTGTAATTAATGGATAGGCACTAAGGATATAGGCATGAATGAAGACGATAAGTTCAGATAACGAAAGACAGATAACAAAAATATAAACAAGAAAGGATATGCCATAGTGACAGGTAGCATAAGTGTTGCGAATAAAAATAAACCAGGATGAGAGGCTTAAAAATGACTGGGGGGCATTTTAGACAGGTTAGTGACCTCTAGGTAAGATAAGAATGTTATAAGGAACTGAGCCATATGGGTGACTAGGGGAGGAATATCGCAGGCAGAGAAAAGCGAGTGCAAAGATCCCGAGATTTAGGTACACTGGGGGCATTCTATTAGGTTGGTGCAAAAATAATTGTGGTTTTTGCCAGTAGTATGCCAGGTCCCCGGTAGGTTGATATGCTCTCCATCCACAAAATTGCCATTAATTTTAATGGCAAAAACCGCAATTACTTTTGCACCAACCTAATAGGATCAGCGCAGAGGCCAGTCTGCTTAGAGGATAGTGAGTAAGGGGGTAGAGCAGCAGGAAAGGAGGCGAGAAGGTAGTCAGAGGCTAAATTATTCAAGCCATTGTTGGCCAAGGTAAGGAATTATGGGCATTCCCTGGAATAAATTGAGTAATACCTACTGTCTAGACTACTGCAGAGCTTTTCACTGCCCTTCCTACTGTCGGGGTCTTTTCTTTCCAATCGTCCTTGTGCATCTGACTTTGAAATCTCCATCCAATTTCGGATCAGATCACGTCATATCCATTCTCAAAACTTCACAATGGCTGCCTGACATTCAAAAAACTAAGTTCAGGTTACTCTGCATGGTAGTGAAACATCCTAGCAGCAGATGTGAGCCTACATTTTCCAGTCCTACTCTCTGTTATACCTGTCTACCCTTCTTGTGCTCCAGCTGCATCAGGCAACATGGCCTTCCTTTAAAATGCTCAGCTCTTCTTCAGCATTGCCCATCCCATTCCCTCAACCTTCTTCCTCTTCTTCATTGTTCATTCTTCAGAATGAAGCTCTTTTTTTTTTTTTTTTTTTGAGACGGAGTCTCTCTCTGTCGCCCAGGCTGGAGTGCAGTGGCGCAATCTCGGCTCACTGCAAGCTCCGCCTCCCGGGTTCACGCCATTCTCCTGCCTCAGCTTCTCCGAGTAGCTGGGACTACAGGCACCCGCCACCACGCCCGGCTAATTTTTTTTTTTTGTATTTTTAGTAGAGACGGGATTTCACCGTGGTCTCGATCTCCTGACCTCGTGATCCGCCCACCTCGGCCTCCCAAAGTGCTGGGATTACAAGCGTGAGCCACCGTGCCCGGCCAGAATGAAGCTCTAATGCCACACCCCCTTCAAATCTGCCTTTACAATTAAGCTCTCTTCCCTGTGTGCTTCAACACCAGCATTCCATTTATGCTGTATTTAATTTGCCTCAGTGAATATAACTTGTGAACATTTCAGTTTCCAGTGACAGCATCAGCTTTTGGGGAACACGGATTTTGATCTTAGTTATTCTCAAATCTCCAGCACTATGCAATGCCTGGCATAGGACCAACCCTCAGGAAAGGTTTGCTGAGTGACTGATTATCTTCATGTAAGCAAACAGCCACAGGAACCAACATTTGTTGAGGACTCCCATGGGCTTAGTCCTGGGGTAGGAAACCTACGCAGATTATATTATTTAATCTTCACAGAAACCTAGGAGTCAGTGCTGTCACTGATACAATTTGCAGAGGAAAAAAACAGAAACTTAAATAGGTAAGAAACTTGACCATGTTCAGTCTGATACCAAAGTCTGTGCTCTTAAGCATTATGTTAGACAAAAGCTCTAAGGTCATTAAGCTCCAGTTCCCTGGAGGTCAGAACCAATTCAAAGCAGAATGGAGATTCCAGTTGGCTATAAAGAGGGACTTCCTGGAAATTAAGGTTTTTCAGTTCCAGAATGGATTGCCAAGGGCATTGATGTGTGAAGGGAAGATTGCCATGACCCTCCCAGAAGGTGGCTAGGATTCCTCACTCTACAGGTAACATTCTGAGAGCTATTTCTCCTGAACTTACTCTAACATCCTGTGTCTTACCCAAAGAGAATAAAGGTCTCAGACCCATATTCAGAAGTCCCTGGTTCTAATTCTGGTTCTTAGTATGACCTACCTACAAAATCTATAGTTTCTTTGCCTTTGAAATGGTAACGATAATATGTTCTCTTATTACAGAGCTTCAAAAATTTGGCAGGGCTGGCCATCTTCCTCTCTCCTTCTGGTAACATATACTAAGTAGATATCTAACTCTCAGTAAACTTCAAGTAAAATATACATAGACATGTGACAAATAGTCCCTATCATTGTCAAGGAGTCTGTGTTAGAGTTGAGAAGACAAATCGTGCATACAGAGAATTGTAATACTAATCAGCATATGATAAACCCCAAGGTAGGACCTTGCACATAGAAATTGCTGAATAAGTGTTTGTGGATGACTAACTAGCTGAGTTAATTAAATATTTCAAGAAATATTTGTCAGGCATTACTAAGTTTCTGGTCTTACATGCTCTAAAAAAATATGGAAAGATGAACCATTTATGTCTGGAGTGACCTGACAAGGCTTCACTCAGGAGGTAATATTTGAGAAGAATCTGTGAAGTCCAGGCTCCAGGAAAGCAGGGTCCTTATTTAATTTGCTATTGCATACCTGCATCCAGGACAGTGTTGGCATATTTAAGCACTTTCTATATATTTGTCTGATGAGTGAATAAATACAATTGCAATGGCCAGGTGGCAAGTGCATGTGATAAGCAGGAGCTGAGCTGGCTTTATTGTAACACAGCCACACCCACACATAAAAAAGTCAGAGGAACACCGCTCAGCTCCAACAGTCATGATTGTACTCTGGGCCTCAGTTTCCTCATCAGGAAACTATTTTGAAGCTGACCTGGACAATCTCAGAGGCTCTCTTCCCTCTACCATTCTGTGCTATATCTTGCATTGCTTAGAGTCATCAGCAGTCATCATCATGACTAATATGTTCTAGGACCTGCAGGATGAGTGGGTTTCTCCATGTGCTCCTTTCTGCTAACAGAGCAGCAATCACCCTTCAGCTCTCAGAGATGGGCTTCAGCATGGGCACCTGCCCACACCAAGCTTGACAGTCCAGTCCCCAGAGACAAGGGCTCATGAATTTCATGGCAGTGCCTGGAACATGAATCCTGGACTCAATTTAGGCTCTAGGTAGGAGGAGGATGTCACTCAGAAGTCAATTTCACTCGATCAATGGAAAATTCCATACCACCCAAGATCTGATGCCACAGGGATCCAGAACAAAGCTTTTGTTTCCGAAAACCTTGAAGCAGAGCCCATTAGAGGAGGTTCTCCAAAACCCTACAGATGCAAGACTGAGAAACATTTTACTGTATGGCCTTCTAAAAATTATTCACCTTCCCTTGTCCTTTCTCTACCTCCCTTAGAAAAGATGCTAGGGTGGGATTGAACAATGAGAACACATGGACACAGGGAGGGGAACATCACTCACTGGGGCCTGTCTAGGGGTGGGGGGAGGGATAGCATTAGGAGAAATACCCAATGTAGGTGATGGGTTGATGGGTGCAGCAAACCACCATGGCATGTGTATACCTATGTAACAAAACTGCACATTCTGCACATGTACCCTAGAACTTAAAGTATAATTAAAAAAATAAAATAAATAAAAGATGCTAGGGAGTTGCAAAGGATTTGAGATCCTCCCAGGCATAGTGGAGGGAGATTTTTCATTAACAAACACTGCACCTCTTATACTCAGCTGTGCCCTCAAAATTGTTATGTGACAAGGGACACCCATTGTTATCCCTTTCAAGTTCTGATTCCTTCTCTAAAACGGACAGAATGTCCTCTACCTCCCAAGGCTGTTTTAATAATAAATAAATTAATGCTTGAGAAATAAAATTTGAAAAGGACAACAGAGTAAAACAGAGGAAACAGTAAAGACTTCAGAGTCTCTTGGACCTGGGTTCTGATACTTGCTCTATTCCCTCTAAGATGCATAACCTTGGACAAGTTATTTTACTTCTTGAGCATCCATTTTCCAATCGGACGAATGGGAATATCTTGAAGGATTATTACAGGGATTAAATGAGATGCCCTACAAGAAGTGTCTTACACAGCACCAGGCTCCTGGTAGCATGCAGTAAATGTTTTATGGCTCCTTTTCTCTCTTTAAAAATATAACTCATCAATGTATCAGTAAGATGTACTGTGCAATGTAGTGTTTCTGCTTCTAAAAGGCTGAGTGTGCTCTGGCTTTACTGGGTGTTTTAAGGTAAGACAGACAAGAGGAAATTAATCTTGTCCAAGGGAACTCATGAGGCCTGCCAGGATTGTGGAAGAAGAAAAACCAGTATCTCAAGCCTAACTCTAAAGAAAACTTTCACTTTTCATTATTTTTTTTTAAAGGATGGATAAAATGCCTTTATTCAAACCAACAGTAACCACATTTCAAGAACTAGTGACGGCCGGGCGCAGTGGCTCACGCTTGTAATCCCAGCACTTTGGGAGGCCGAGGCGGGCGGATCACGAGGTCAGGAGATCGAGACCATGGTGAAACCCCATCTCTACTAAAAATACAAAAAAAATTAGCCGGGCGTGGTGGCGGGCGCCTGTAGTCCCAGCTACTCGGAGAGACTGAGGCAGGAGAATGGCGTGAACCCGGGAGGCGGAGGTTGCAGTGACCCGAGCTCGCGCCAACCCACGCCAGGGTGGGGGAGGGAGCGAGTTTCTGTCTCAAAAAAAAAAAAAAAAAAAAAAAAGAACTAGTGACATAGATTTGAATAGGGGTTTCATTGGACTTTTTTTTTTTTATTATACTTTAAGTTCTGGGGTACATGTGCAGAAAGTGCAGGTTTGTTACGTAGGTATACATGTGCCATGGTGGTTTGCTGCACCCATCAACCCGTCACCTACATTAGGTATTTCTCCTAATGCTATCCCTCCCCTAGCCCCCCAAACCCTCAATAGGCCCCAGTGTGTAATGTTCCCATCTCTATGTCCATGTGTTCTCATTTTTCAACTCCCACTTATGAGTGAGAACATGTGGTGTTTGGTTTTCTGTTCCTGTGTTAGTTTGCTGAGGATGATGGTTTCCAGCTTCATCCACGTCCCTGCAAAGGACATGAACTCATCCTTTTTTTATGGGTGCATAGTAGTCCATAGTGTATATGTACCACATTTTCTTTATCCAGTCTTTCATTGATGGGCATTTGGGTTGGTTCTAAGTCTTTGCTCTTGTGAACAGTGCTGCAATAAACATACTTGTGCATGTGTCTTTCTAGTAGGATGATTTATAATCCTTTGGGTATATACCCAGTAATGGAATTGCTGGGTCAAACGGTATTTCTAGTTCTAGATCCTTGAGCAATTGCCACACTGTCTTCCACAATGGTTGAACTAATTTACACTTCCACCAACAGTATAAAAGCCTTCCTATTTCTCTACATCCTCTCCAGTATCTGTTGTTTCCTGACTTCTTAATGATTACCATTCTAACTGCCGTGAGATGGTAACTGATTGTGGTTTTGATTTGCATTTCTCTAATGACCAGTGATGCTGAGCTTTTTTTCATGTGTTTTTTTGGCCACATAAATGTCTTCTTTTGAGAAGTGTGTGTTCATATCCTTCACCCACTTTTTGATGGGGGTTTTTATTCTTGCAAATTTGTTTAAGTTCCTTGTAGATTCTGGATATTAGCCCTTTTTCAGATGGGTAGATTGCAAAAATTTTCTCTCATTCTGTAGGTTGCCTATTCACTCTGATGATAGTTTCTTTTGCTGTGGATAAGCTCTTTAGTTTAATTAGATCCCATTTGTCAATTTTGGCATTTGTTGCTATTACTTTTGGTATTTTAATCATGATGTCCTGAATGGTATTACCTAGGTTTCCTTCTAGAGTTTTTATGGTTTTGGGTCTTACATTAAGTCATTAATCCATCTTGAATTAATTTTTGTGTAAGGTGTAAGGAAAGGGTCCAGTTTCAGTTTTCCGCGTATGGCTAGCCAGTTGTCCCAACACCATTTATTAAATAGGAAATCCTTTCCCCATTGAGCATGGAATGTTTTTCCATTTGTTTGTGTCCTCTCTTACTTCCTTGAGCAGTGGTTTGTAGTTCTCCTCGAAGAGGTCCTTCACATCCCTTGTAAGTTGGATTCCTGGGTATTTTATTCTCTTTGTAGGAATTGTGAATGGGAGTTCACTCATGATTGGGCTCTCTGTTTGTCTGTTATTGGTGTAGAGGAAGGCTTGTGATTTTTTCCAAATTGATTTTGTATCCTGAGACTTTGCTGAAGTTGCTTATCAGCTTAAGGAGATTTTGGACTGAGACGATGGGGTTTTCTAAATATACAACCATGTCATCTGCAAACAGAGACAATTTGACTTCCTCTCTTCCTATTTCAATATGCTTTATTTCTTTCTCTTGCCTGATTGCCCTGGCCAGAACTTCCAATACTATGTTGAACAAGAGTGGTGAGCGAGGGGATCCTTGTCTTGTGCTGGCTTCCAAAGGGAATGCTTCCAGCTTTTGCTCATTCTGTATGATATTGGCTGTGGTTTGTCATAAATAGCTCTTATTATTTTGAAATACATTCCATCAATACCTAGTTTATTGAGAGTTTTTGGCATGAAGTGCTGTTGAATTTTATCGAAGGCCTTTTCTGCATCTATTGAGATAATCTTGCGGTTTTTGTCATTGGTTCTCTTTATGTGACAGATCACGTTTATTGATTTGCATATGTTGAACCAGCCTTGCATCCCAGGGATGAAGCCAACTTGATCATAGTGGATAAGCTTTTTGATGTGCTGCTGGATTTGGTTGGCCAGTATTTTATTGAGGATTTTCGCATTGATGTTCATCAGGGATATTGGCCTGAAATTTTCTTTTTTTGTTGTGTCTCTGCCAGGTTTTTGTATAAGGATGATGCTGGCCTTGTAAAATGAGTTAGGGAAGATTCCCTCTTTTTCTATTGTTTGGAATAGTTTCAGAAGGAATGGTACCAGCTCCTCTTTGTACCTCTGGTAGAATTCAGCTGTGAATCCTTCTGATCCTGGGCCTTTTTTGGTTGGTAGGCTATTATTTATTGCCTCAACTTCAGAACTTTTTATTGGTCTATTCAGATATTTGACTTCTTCCTGGTTTAGTCTTGGGAGGGTGTATGTGTCCAGGAATTTATCCATTTCTTCTAGATTTTTTAGCTTATTTGCATAGAGGTGTTTATAGTATTTTCTGATGGTAGTTTGTATTTCTTTGGGATTGGTGGTGATCTCCCCTTCATCAGTTTTTATTGTGTCTATTTGATTCTTCTATATTTTCTTATTAGTCTGGCTAGCAGTCTATCTATTTTGTTAATTTTTTTTCAAAAATTTCAAAAACAAGCTCCTGGATTCATTGATTTTTCGAAAGGTTTTTCATCTCTCTATCTCCTTCAGTTCTGCTCTAATCTTGGTTATTTCTTGTCTTCTGCTAGCTTTTGAATTTGTTTGCTCTTGCTTCTCTAGTTCTTTTAATTGTGATGTTAGGATGTTGATTTTAGATCTTTCCCGCTTTCCCCTGTGGGCATTTGGTGCTATAAATTTCCCTCTACATACTGCTTTTGCTGTGTCCCAGAGATTCTGGTATATTGTGTCTTTGTTCTCAGTGGTTTCAAATAACTTATTTATTTCTTCCTTAATTTTGTTATTTACCCTGTAGTCATTCAGGAGCAGGTTGTTCAGTTTCCATGTAGTTGTGTGGTTTTGAGTGAGTTTCTTAATCCTGAGTTCTAATTTGATTGTACTGTGGTCTGAGAGGCTGTTATGATTTCCATTCTTTTGCATTTGCTGGGGAGTGTTTTACTTCCAATTATGTGGTCAATTTTAGAATAAGTGCAATGTGGTGCTGAGAACAATGTGTATTCTGTTGATGTGGGGTGGAGAGTTCTGTAGATGTCTATTAGGTCCACTTGGTCCAGAGCTGAGTTCAAGTCCTGAATATCCTTGTTAATAATCTGTCTCATTGATCTAATATTGACAGTGGGGTGTTAAACTCTCCCACTATTACTGTGTGGGAGTCTAAGTCTCTTTGTAGATCTCTAAGGAATTGCTTTGTGAATCTGGGTGTTCTTGTATTAAGTGCATATATATTTAGGAGAGTTAGCTCTTCTTGTTTCATTGATCCCTTTACTATTATGTAATGCCCTTCTTTGTTTTTTTTATGTTTGTTGGCTAATGTCTGTTTTGTCAGAGACTAGGATTGCAACCCCTGTTTTTTTTGCTTTCTGTTTGCTTGGTAAATATTCCTCCATCCCTTTATTTTGAGCCTGTGTGTGTCATTGCATGCGAGATGTGTCTCCTGAATACAGCACACTGATGGGTCTTGACTCTTTGTCCAGCTTTCCAGTCTCTGTCTTTTAATTGGAGCATTTAGCCCATTTAGCCCATTTACATTTAAGGTTAATATTGTTATATGTGAATTTGATCCTGTCATTATGACGCTAGCTCTTTATTTTGCCCATTAGTTGATTCAGTTTCTTCATAGTGTCGATGGTCTTTACAATTTGGTATGTTTTTTCAGTGGCTGGTACCAGTTTTTCCTTTGCACATTTAGTGTTTCCTTCAGGAGCTCTTATAATGCAAGCCTGGTGGTGACAAAATCTCTCAGCATTTGCTTGTCTTTAAAGGATTTTATTTCTCCTTTGCTAATGAAGCTTAGTTTGGCTGGATATGAAATTCTGGGTTGAAAATTCTTTTCTTTAAGAATGTTGAATATTGGCCCCCACTGTCTTCTGGCTTGTAGGGTTTCTGCAGAGAAATACATTGTTATTCTGATGGGCTTCCCTTTGTGGGTAACTTGACCTTTCTGTCTCGCTGCCTTTAACAATTTTTCCTTCATTTCATCCTTGGTGAATCTGATGATTATGTGTCTTGGGGTTGCTCTGCTCGAGAAGTATCTTTGTGGTGTTCTTTGTAGTTCCTGAATTTGAATATTGGCCTGTCTTGCTAGGTTGGGGAAGTTCTCCTGGACGATATCTTGAAGAATGTTTTCCAACTTGGCTCCATTCTCCCTGTCACTTTCAGGTATACCAATCAAACGTAGGTTTGATCTTTTCACATTGTCCCATATTTCATGGAGGATTTGTTCCTTTCTTTTCATTCTTTTCTCTCTAATATTGTCTTCATGCTTTATTTCATTAAATTGATCTTCAATCTCTCATATCCTTTCTTCCACTTGATCGATTCGGCTATTGATACTTGTGCATGCTTCATGAAGTTCTCATGCTGTGTTTTTCAGCTCCATCAGGTCATTTATGTTCTTCCCTAAACTGGTTATTCTAGTTAGCAATTCCTCTAACCTTTTTTTGAGGTTCTTAGCTTCTTTGCATTAGGTTAGAACCTGCTCCTTTAGTTCGGAGGAGTTTGTTATTACCCACCTTCTGAAGTCTACTGCTGTCAGTTCATCAAATTCATTCTCCATCCAGTTTTGTTCCCTTGTTGGTGAGGAGTTGTGATCTTTTGGAGGAGAAGAGGAGTTCTGGTTTTTGGAATTTTCAGCCTTTTTGCACTGGTTTTTCCTCATCTTCATGGATTTATCTACCTTTGGTCTTTGATGCTGGTGACTTTCAGATGGGGTTTTTGTGTGGACATTCTTTTTGTTTATGCTGATGCTATTCCTTTCTGTTTGCTAGTTTTCCTTCTAGTAGTCAGGCCCCTCTGCTGCAGGTCTGCTGCAGTTTGCTGGGGTCCCCTCCAGACCCTGTTTGCCTGGGTATCACCAGTGGAGGCTGCAGAACAGCAAAGATTTCTGCCTGTTCCTTCCTCTGGAAGCTTTGACCCTGAGGGGCATCTGCCAGATGCCAGCTGGAGCTCTCCTGTATGAGGTGTCTGTCGACCCCTGCTGGGAAATGTCTCCCAGTCAGGAGGCACAGGGTTCAGAGACCCACTTGAGGAGGCAGTCTGTCCCTTAGCAGAGCTCAAGCACTGTGCTGGGAGATCTGCTGCTCTCTTCAAAGCCAGCAGGCAGGAACATTTAAGTCTGCTGAAGCTGCACCCACAGCTGCCACTTCCCCCAGGTGCTTTGTCCCAGAGAGATGGGAATTTTATCTATAAGCTCCTGACTGGGCCTGCTGCCTTTCCTTCAGAGATGCCCTGCCCAGATAGGAGGAATCTAGAGAGCTACTTTTCGTTATTATTTAGTTAATGATAGCACTTCTGGCTATGTCCAGAGCACAACAACAGTCCTAATCGTCCTCCTTGAGCTCAGTCATTAGATTATCAAGTCCAAGCAGAAAGATGAAAGTTTTCATATTTTTTTAGGGTTTCCATCAGGTATTCCTGGGATTCACGTGGATCTCAACATCTTGTATAGTCATCCCCTTCCAAGTAGCATATCTACATGGAGAGAGGTTTCCCTAAAATATTGGAGTCAAAGATACCCTGATACCATGTGTGTTTTATCCAACAGCCAGAAACCAGGCATCAGAATAAAGAGGATACCAGATATGTAAATCCCGAGCAAGGACTATAGTTCACATGTACTAGTGATTACTCCCTTGCTAAACGATTAACCTTGATTACCTTTTCTGATCATCAAAGTAATACTCAGAGATAGGTCACTTTCCTTTCTACATTTTGTAAATGAAGACTTAAGCTTAAAGAGCTCAAGTAAGTTACCTAAGCTCAACACACTAGTAAAGGACACAGCTGAGATTTGAATCCAGGCTGGGTGGCTGCACAGTCCTTGCCCTTAACCTCGATCCAATCCTGTCTTTCAAAGACACAAGCTTCTGTCCTGGGAATACCCAGAAGGGTAACACTAGGGCCCTTTGAACTTATGCTCAACATAAGTTGACTTAATTCCATTTGCATGCCCTCATTCTAGGCTTGCCCCACATGGGAGCTCCTATAGTCTGACCAAGTCAGTTTCTTCTATAATGAGGGCTTTGGATAAGAATTTCATGGAGAAAAGCCAGAGGATCTGAAACATACAAATAATGTATGTGTGTTGGGAGGGGACAAGGGACAGGGAAGAACATTTTATCATTGATATTGTCTAGCACTGCCTATTGAAAAACAGACCAAATTTTAGTTAATATAATTGGTTTATATTTGCCGTTTATTGATTGCATTATTGTTTTTAAATTCTCTACAGATAATATACCCCCTATTGCCTACAACCCAAAGTGAAACACCCTCCTGTGCCACCCTAGGTACACCACTAGGGAAGAGTAAAGATTCTAAAAATTCCTTCCCCTCTGCCCCAGCCCCTACATTAGCCAGAGACCTTTGATTTCATGTGGTTTATATGTTGGGGTTTGGACACAGCTTTGGCTGAGAAACAGGCTCATAACTAAAAGAGAATTTGAAACCACTAAGTTGGATGCTGTTTGTAGCACTCTGAACATTGCATGGTTCTAAAGTGACTCTTCCCCCGGAGGGGTGACAAAAGCACTGATTTACTTCAATGCACAAGTTCCCCAAAGGCCCTTTGAGAAAGACCATGCACATTCTGCACTTTATGGCAGTTATTCCTGATGTTTGGACTCAGTGATTATACATTTATTTTTTTTAAAAGTGAACAAAAAAAATCTTCCTCAGTATTCACTACTTGCCAGGCACTGTGCTACAGACTGACATTTCAGGGATGAGAAGAATAAACATATTTCTTGGTCTTGGGCGGCTTGGCAATAATAGGGAGGGGGAGAGAGAGAGAGAGAGCAACAAATAAGCCTCAATAAATACAGAATTACAAATTTAGTTAAGTGTCAAGAGGACAACGATGATGTTAAAATAGTGTGAACCAGAATAAGAAACAGGATCATCATTTAGAGTGAGAAAGGGTAAGAAGAGCTTTCCTGATAAATTGATATATAATCAAAGACCAAAGAAAAATCAGTGATAGATGGTCAAAGAGTGGGGAGAACAAAATTCCTGGTGGCAAGAACAGAACATACAAAAGCAGTGAAATGGGAATGAGCTGGGTCCTTTGAGAAAAGGATGGGATGACTGTGAGTGGACTGTTGCAATGAGTGGGGAAGTATGGGCTAGAAGGAAGCCAGAGAGGCAGGCAAAGGCCAAGTCTCACCAGACTCTGGAGGCCACAGCAAGGATTCAGGAAGTCCCTGAAAGGTTTTCAGCTAGAAAATGCCATGACCTAATTTTTATTTTAGAAAGACTTGTCTGGCTATGCCATGGAGAACTGAGTCACGAAAATTCGCTGAGTCATCCTGAAATATCTTTATCACAAAAATAATGTTCTCCTTGAATCTCAGTGAGAACATTGTGGATTAAAGTTTTGGGGTTTGCCTGAGTCAGCTACAAGCCTTTTGTGCACGAAAGGCCTGGGGGTTCAGAGCTTAGAAGATCACAGACACCTTTTGTGGAATGTCCCATGCTACTGGCTGATGTGCCTCCCTCCTTCCTTCCTCCACTTGGTGAATCATAGCTTTTGTCCAAAGTGGGTGGATCCTCCTGCCAGCTCCCACCCTCCCCATCCCCATCAGAGGAGGCAGCTCTGCCAAGTCCCCCTCCAGAGTCAGGGACACCACCTGTCATGCCGCGTCCTCCTCCTACTCGGACATCTGACAGCTTCCATGACACGTGAGCTGGGGAAGCACATACCATCAAAGCTAAAGGGACCTTAGAAACCATTCAGATCAGCCACCCAATTTACAAACAGAGAGAGTAACAGGGTGCCCCTGAGGGCCATAGTTAGCTAGTGGCAGCATCAGATCAGGTAAGCTACAATACAAGGGAGCTGGGGTAATAAAGACCTCTATCAGAGACTGGTCCTGGAATTTGATTTGAGACAGTGCAGTCATTGAAATGTACTCTAATTGGCATCCAATGACCTAAGTTCCAATCTTAACTCCAGAGCTGGCCTGCTGTGTGACTTTGGACACATTTCCTTCCTCTCTGACCTGCACTGCTTTCTTCTGGACCATGAGAGGATTGGTCTAGCAAATCTCTGAAATCTGTTGAGGCTCTCAGGTTGCAAGACACAGTGCTCTGGCAGGAACTTAGAATAGGGCAGTCCTGGTGACAGACGATATTTGACTGACCTCCTATCAAGCTGGAAGAGACTAAAGTAACTTGCTATTACAGAGCCATCATCCCCACACCTATGCACGTGTGAAAGTTTGCCCTCCCATCACCATCAACTCTGGACCCTACTTAGCTCTGCTTTTCCTGATGAACATCCCCTCACCCTTGGCAGTTCCTCATTCCTTCTTCCACATCAAAAGATATTCATCCTATTGCTCATCTTCTGTGATTTTCAGTCACAGAACTGGTCAATCTGCCACTACATCCTACATAAGAGATCAATGGCTTGTGAAGACAATGATAGTGTTGAATGAGACTTCTACTTCGTTTGCATCTCCTCATTTAATCCTCTTCACCATGCTATAGTGTAAAAATGACACCAATAACAAAAACAAACAAAAAAGAACAAAAACCATTTTATACATGAGAAGATGGCAGCTAAGAGAGGTACAAGAGGTTGCCAAAATCATTCAGATAATTAGTAGTGCAAACAGGATTTAACCTTATCTCTAGGCCAAGATTGTACTAACTCACTATATGGATAGAAAGTTAATACATAAACATCTCCCCTCCAACCCCTGCCAGAACATAAGCACTTTTCCCTAAGCTCAAAGAGTGACTTGTGGGAGATGATCCAGGTTGCTGAAGAATTACTAAGGGGAGACTTTGGGGTGGAAAAGAGATTTCAAACATGCCAGGTAGGCAGCCACCCATCTGCCTGGCCTTGATTTTGCATATGATGAAAGATACCCTGTCCCCTAATCAAGGAGGCTTCTCTTACTGGCCACCTCTCTTTCTCTCCCTCTCCCTCCCTTTTTCTTTGTCACTCAATAATGTTAATTTGTGTCTTTAAGAAGTCTATTACTTTCATGTGCAGCCCTAAATGGATCATTCAGATGGCCCCCTGGCATCCCTGCCCCCTGAATTAATGCATACACATAGATGACCTCATGTACATGCACATACATACATGCACACACACCCATATATGCATGCATTTGCAGTCACTAAAAAAATGAGTGAATGATAGAAGTGCTGTGTATATTACTGAGTTCATATGATTGTGAATTTGTGTATATGAGGGGATGGGCTTGTTTTGTGGGCTTATGAGCAGTATCTATGGAAATATTTATAAAATATGTGAGCTTCCCCCTTCTAGTACTGCCTCTGTATTCTTTGACGGTGGAGTAACTTATAGGAATAAAGTAGAGAACAGGTCCTTATCTCATGGCAGTGGATGCAGTTTCTCCCTGTATGCTGAGTCCTTTGACTACAGTTGTTGATCCAAGGCACAGCTACCCCATAAGGCACTGAGATGCTTCGCATAGTGGTTCTTCTCGTTGCACACAGTCATGGCAGCGCACTTTCATTTCCCAGGCCAGTGTCTGCTACTCAGATACATCCCCTCTCTAGGCAGAAGATGCTCAGGCTCCTCCACTCCTGTAAAACTCTTTCCATCACTCCCTCCAAATAAAAGACCACATTTCTCCTTCTTATGGTCATCTGGGATGATGCAGCGTAATTCCCTTCAAAGGCCCAAGTCATAAATGTTGGCTCCCTTCCTCGGATCACAGTGGGAAAAAAGATGTCAGTGCAAAATAGTATATTTTCGAAGTAACTTACCCTCTTTCATAAACTTGTTAAAAGTCAGAAAAGAGTCCGGAGATAGAATAATTGATCTCATAGAGGCAGTGATTAGAATGGTGGTGACTAGAAGCTGGGAAGGGTAGTGGGAAGGGGGGATGAAGAACTGTTGTTTAATGGGTACAAAAATACAGTTAGATAGAAGAAATAAGTTCTAGTGTTCAAAAACAAAATAGGGCAACTACAGTTAACAATAATTTATTGTACATTTCAAAATAGCTAGAAGAAAAGATTTGGAATATTCCCAACCAAAGAAATTATGAACATGTGAAGTGATGAATATTGCAGTCACCCAGATTTAATGATTACACATTGTATACATATGAAAATATCACATGTAGCCCCTAAATATGTACAATTATTTTGTAGCCATAAAAATTAAAAATTAAAAACACAGAAAGAGTTTGGAAAAGCTAAGTGGAGGGCGAAGCGGAGGGAGTCTACATTTTTACTCCACTGAGAGGGAATATATGATTAAGAAATGCTATGGAGCTGTTGTAGGAAGAAGCTAAGCTAATGTAGGCAAACACTGAGTGTCATACTCAACACCTAATTAGTGTTCAGTAAAATGTTTGTGTGTGTGTGTGTGTGTGTGTGAGAGAGAGAGAGAGACAGAGGGAGAGTGTGTGTGTTTGTGTATGTGTGTGTGTGTGTGTTCATGCATCCCTGCAAGGCCCCTGTGGCCCCTTGGGTTGGAACAGAACGAGGGCCAGCACTCTCATTTTCTCTGAGACAAGTGATTTCCAGAAGCACTTCTCACTACTCTAAGGCCCGAGCTGAGATTATAATTAATAGCTGTTCCTCACTCAACCCAGATTTCTTTCTCTCATGCTCCAAAATGCTGGCAGCCTGTGCACTTCATTTTTGTTTGGCCAGAGGGGCCGTTTCCATCGGCTGAGGTGCCAGGTGCCCCTCTGCCATAGCAGAGCTCATTAAATGCACGGCCTGTCCTGGGCACGTGCTTATGGAGGTCCCAGTGTTCAAGGCTTCCAGAGTGGTCTGGCTCTAGCCAAGTCTAGTGGTGGGGTGAGGGTAGCCAAGGTCTGCCAGCCTTGGTTGCACTTATTCACACCGCTCATAGCAGCCAAACTCCAGTGGGATTTAGTCAACATGGGTCACATGATTTCAGAGAGTTTACAAAAAATCCAAAGTAATTCTTTGCGTAATTACTTTACATAATGGTGAAATGAAAACCATTTTGGTTTCAGATTAAGCAGCCCTACATGTATTTGGGATTTGGTTCCGACACTCAAGGCACTGGTTATGAGACCTTGGGTAAGATTTCTGCCCTACCACCATGAAGCTGGGTGCTTTGACCTTGCTCTTCCAAGCACTGTTGGCTTAACCACATTACAGAACTTTCTCCACTTAACTGTAATCACCCATTTACTTATTTGCATCTCCACTAGACTACGAGCTCATTGAGGGTATGGATCATGTCTTGTTTACCAATATAATCTCAGTGCCTAACAAGGTACCTTCATTGCAGTGCTCAGTAAAATATTGGGTTAGGTGGGTGAGTAAATAAGCTGGTGGATGGATGGATGGTTAGATGGATGGATGGATGGATGGATGGATGGATGGATGGATGGATGCATGGATAGATCACTGAATGGATAAATTTGTTTAAAGTAAGTATTCCCTAATCTGTCAAAGGACAGAAATACCACCTACATCATAGAGAGGTTATGGAGATTAAATAAAATGAGAATTTCTAAATCCTTATCACAGTCCTTGGTATATAAAAGATGCTGAACAAAAACTGACCCCTCTCCTTTGTCTATTCATCTTGCCCACAAGGTGACAACTTCACTATATCTTACTAGATACTGGTTACCCATTTGTGAGCTTTCAGTGTTCTAATTCCTTACATATGGCCAGGATAATCTTTAAAAACTACAAATTCAGTCACTTTACCTATCCACTAAAACCCATCAAGGGTCCCAAAAATTAGTGATCGAAGTAAATTTTCCATCAATCAGGTATCAGAACGCTCACTGTAGCCCACAGAGTACTGCCTGAGTTTATTCTCACCCACCTCTCCATCCCTGGGTTATTCCCCTCTGTCCCCCAGCCGCACTGGCCTTATTTTGTGCACTAGGCTTAGAACACATTGGAACACTTTCTCCTCATGCCTCGCTCCCACCTCCTGCCTGCAATGGCTCCCCGCACAAGCTAAATCAGAACTTCTTATACACACTCATACCTTCACAGAATTTTTTCCTTCATTAAACAGTTTATGATATTTGTGTGATCACATGATTAGTGCCAGTCTCCAACATGAATTCTATCTTCTTTGCTATATCCTTACCAACTAGCATATTATCCTGACAAACACAAAGGTATCGATGAATATTTGTTGGTGAAACCCTAATTTTTCCCCAAACCCTGTTCTTATTTAAGCCCCCACACCACACACACTCACCAGCAAAGTTATGTACATTTTCCTTTCCATCCTACATTTAGGGAGTAGCCATTGCATTTTTGCCCCTCAGCCTGGTATACTCCCTGGCAAGCTGCAGCTGACACATGTTCTGATAGAAGCTCAACATTCATAAGTCCTGAGGAACTTTAGATATCTTTCGTATTCAGCTCCACTCTTTGTCAGTGCACTCGCTATGTGCTGTAGCCCACGTTTCTGTGCCCACTTTGCCTGCTTCCTTCCTCCACATCATAGCGATTACATCCTAGGATTCTTTGGAAAAGGAAATAGGCAGCTGAAGCAAATTATGGAGACAGCAGAGATGGTCTTGCTGCATTCAAAACATCACCACATTTGCTGTCTTTCAGATGATACAGGTCAATAGATGATGCCCTAGAAGAGAAGTAAGACAAGGTCCCCTGGATCCAGCTGTGAGCTAAGTCTAAACGTAAAATCCTCTGGAATCAATCAAGGCAAAGTTCAGAACACGCATCCATTGAGGTAAGAAATGCACAAAGGTGACTAAGGAACAGGTGCATATGCAGCTTAGAAGAAAAGAGGTGCACATTTCTAACAGCATCCTTTTGAACAAAAGCTCCTTTTTAGACTTTATTTTGGATCAAGTCACACTAGAGAAAGAACTCTTGTCCTACAGGGAACTCCCTAGTCATGTCTTTTTTTTTTTTCTTTTTATTTATAAAGACTAGTGTCTGGGCACTTGGAAAGAGAGAGTTATTTATAGCATGCCACTTTGAATCAAAGAATAAATATGCCCCTGCGTTTGAAAGCATAATCCCTGAATTGTATAGAGGGAAAAGTATGTGTTTAGAGAAGGGCGAACTGGATCTTCTGTGCATCCACAACCTGGCTGGCTGGCCCTGCCTCATTCTCACTTTCTTTCTGTGACTGTTTCTTTGCCATTAAACAGGAAGAGCTGTGTGTCATATCAATAGGGTTGATGTGAGGTTTCAATGTGACAATACAATATCTAGGGAGGCTCTTGAAAAGGTCATCCCCTTTCCAAATTCTCTTCTCACATAACCCAGATTTGGTGGTTCATTGGGAAACTTTGAGGTGGTGGAGCCTGCCAAATTGAATGAGAATCATCATGAACAACTTCCTCACTGATTATGTTGGAGTTCCTGCCATTGGCTGGAGCAAAAATTTGCATTAGGAAGTCAGTCGTTTAATCCTTGTTGCTTGAATTAGACCTAAAGTGAAATCTAGTTCCAAATTGGAATTATATATCATTTCCTTGAGAAATGTATATAGGAAGTCATTTAAGGTACACATATACATCTAGAGAGATATTTCTTAAAATTATTCACTTGGGTATCCAATTTGTCATTGAGACGTGACACCTATTCATTTAAATTGCCTCTCTGAGTTGACTTTTTATCTCCATTTCATCAGCCATTCTTCAATCCAGGCTTCAACCATTCAGCTTATGGATATTTTTGAGCCTCTAACCATGTGTTGTAGGTCTTCAATACCTCTGGCTGGATTTCTGCAGCAATCTCCAAGCCAGCCCCTCAATGCCAATTCCTCTTTCATGAGCCATAAGAATTATTTTCTTAAAATCCTGCTCTTATACTGTCACTCCCCTGTTTCCTATTTTCTGTCAATAAATCTTACTGTTGGCTTCTAGGCAAGTCCAAACTTCACTGTCTAACTGGAAGGTTCTCCAAAACCTAACTTCACCCCATCCCTCCAGACACCTCCCCATGTCCCCTGCTCACCAGTCACATCGGAATTATTCTTCTCATTCCCAAACAAGTCACATTGAGTCCCAGTTCTGTGTCTTTGCTTATTTTCTTACCTTTCCTGAAATGTATTCTCTTGGTATTTTCCTGTTGTAGTAGTGTATATATGTATTCAGATCTTATCCCTTACTCTTATAAAGCTTATTACCACTTTTTCTAATATCCCCTCCTATTCTTCAAGATCACTTCAAATCCAGTCTCATCCAGGAGGCTTTTGTTAATCTCTCCGGCTCATTTGACCTTTCTTCTCTAAACTCTAAATATATTTATAATTAGTCAAAAGAAAACTACTACTTAATTATTCTCAAATGATTCATATATTACTTTGCTTTGGTTGTTGTTATTGCTATTCTTGTATTTTTTTCTGTGCTTTCAAAATGAAAATGACTGTTGAGTGTTGCCCTGATGTGCCAAGTTCTCAGGCAGTTGCTGGCTGGATCTCATGAATTTGAGGGAAAGTTTTGAAACTGACTTCCTGTGCCTCTGCCCATCTGCTCACTTCTTTCCTAGCTCTGCCCAGGACATTCATTGCAATATTTTTTACCAGTGAGTAGGGTTACTGTGTCACTTATTCCGTGTGCAGGCATGGTGCTCCCTTTTACCCTTTCTTTGTTCTATGGTCAGTCATATGCTTACCATCACAGGTGGCTAATTCAGGGACTGCCATCTGTGCAGATCCAGCCACATATTTCTATTTCATCTCTCTCCTGCCTACAACCGATGAGTAGTTGGGTGGCACACACTCTGCAGATCTTGGGTTCCCTGGCAAAGAACAGAAAGAATGGCTTAGGCCTTCAACCATTCTAACAGGAATAACAGAATTCATGACCATCACAAGGAAGGCAACTTGAAGCTGCTTCGCAATGTCTGATTTTAACCTCTATCCAAATATCCATATCCTTCACTGTGTGATAGTTATGCCATTCTTTTTTTTTTTTTTTTTTGAGACAGAGTCTCTGTTGCCCAGGATGGAGTGCAGTGGTGCGATCTTGGTTCACTGCAACCTCTGCCTCCCGAGTTCAAATGATTCTCCTGCCACAGCCTCCTGAGTAGCTGGGATTACTGGCGTGCACTACCACGCATGGCTAATTTTTGCATTTTTAGTAGAGATAGGGTTTCACCATGTTGGTCAGGTTGGTCTCGATTTCCTGACCTCGTGATCCACCTGCCTTGGCCTCCCAAAGTGCTGGGATTATAGGTGTGAGGCACCTTGCCCAGCCAGAGCTATCCCTTTTATAGACATCACAGAAATTTATGTCAGAGGAGCACGTATAGATCATCTTCTCCAATGTAATCAAATGGCACATGATAAAATAATAACTCAGAGGAAACGTGATTTTTCTGGATGTCTCAGATCAAAGCGAAGGCAGAATCTGAACACAGATGCTCTCTAGTCTCCTTACCCTACACGGTTTCAAGGATGACCTGCTCCAGTGCACACAGTGGCGAGTTTAACTTCTTTTGGCTCCCATGCCTATATCTCACCAGAAAGACAACCTCTGATGCAAAAAAAATGACAAATTAAATTCACAAATACCATTTCAGTTCAAAGGTATTCATGTGTTTTGTGATAAGGAAAATCTTATGTTTCAAGGAAGGTGATCGACACACAATGGCATGACCAATGACTACACTGTGAGCCAACGGGAATCTTCTTCTGTCCATGAATCCTGGAAATGGATCTCAGACCCTTGATGTGCTCAAGGATATGTTGAAAGTGGGAACATGCCTGGCATGGCTGGAGAGCCACAGAATGTCCTAAAATAATTAGAGAAGGAAGTCAGGAGTGACACTTGACATTAGCTTCCTCAACTTTAATAATGCAAGGGTATGGAACACATAAAGTCCAAAATGAAATGCTGGATTTGAAACAGAAGAAAAACAGAAAACCAAATATCCAAAAGCCTCTTTCAGTTGTAACTTTCACCTGAATTCACAGATGAGTTAATTCCACTTAAAGCTCAGCTCAAATTTCGCTGCTTCTCGAAGACTTTTCTCAATCCTCACTGTCAAGTACATTTTTTCTCTAAAATATCATCACAGAAGTTTGTTAATATTTCACTGTGGGCTTGTGTGCCTTGTGGTTTAGCTATTTATGTATTTGTCTGCCTTTCCCACTAGATTGAGAGATTCTTTGGAACAAGAAATCCCTTAATATATGTTTATATCTCCTTTAGTTAGGATGGCAAGTATGCAATGTTCTGCCTGCCTTTCCCTCATGTCTTGTTCCAGGCAGACATTGATAATCAATCACAGCATTCCTTACCAAAATGTTTGGAAAAGACTTCAGAATCCTTTAGAACAAAGCTCCCTGGACTTCCTCTATTGATTAAACTGAGTTACAAAAAGTATTTATTTATTGTATCTACTTACCTCAAGTAGTACAGTGGTTTGTGCAGCAATGGTGTTCAGTTAATATTTGTTGATTTGAATTAATGCCTAACAGGCATACCTAAAAGTGCTTAGGAGGTTGGTGTGTGTGTGTGTGTGTGTCCACAATCATTAGGACCTGCAGCATGGATTGAGGGAAGAAGAGTGCTCCAGGGCAGTTTCCTGATGTTATAGGAACCTTAGGTCATAGGATCATTGCAGTGGGCTATGTATGGCAGAATTGGGTCCTAGACAGAGACTAACCATGGAGTCAACAGATGAGCTTGTTCCAGCTGGACCATAGCTTTGCTTATGTTGGCAAAGACAAGAGAAACTCTAGAAGCATTTGTTGTAGTACCTTGCAAATGTAACTTTCATGCTCTGTATCTTGCAGAGACTTGCATGCTCTGTATCTTGCACAGATTGAATTAGAAATCTGGGGTGGCTCCATGAGCTATTTCTTCTAGGCTTATATGGTCTCTTTATTATGTAGTTTTTTCATCTCTAAATCTAATGCTTTATTTTTCTCTTGTTTTGAAATAACTAGTTCTTTCATTTTTTTAAATCCTGGTAGTTTAGTTAGCTAATTACAAGTATTCCTACTGGGTGAAAACTTGGCTTCATGGCAAATTAGGGGTCATTGGCCATTTATGCAGGGATTGCCTCTGACTCCAGTTTACTACACAAGTGGCGTTTTTATGCAAAGAATAACCAAACACCACTTCCCTTGATGACTTTATGCAGGCTCAGATTAGTCTGACTTAGACAGTGACAGAGGCTGATATGGTTTGGATGTTTTGTCTCCTCCAAATTTCATATTGAATTGTGACCTCCAGTGTTGGAGGTAGGGGCTAGTGGGAGGTGTTTGAGTCATGGGGGTGGATTCCTCATGAATGGCTTGATGCTGTCCTCATGGTAATTAGTGAGTTCTTACTCTATGAGTTCACATGAGATCTGGTTGTTTAAAAGAGCCTGGCACCTCTTCCCTCTCTCTCTTGCTCCCTCTCTAATCATGTGATATGCTGGCTCCCCATTCATCTTCCGTCATGACTGGTAACTTCCTGAGGCCTCACCAGAATCAGATGCTGGGGTCATGCTTCTACTGCCTGCAGAACCATGAGCCAAATAAACCTCTTTTCTTTATAAATTACCCAGCCTCAGGCATTCCTTTATAACAAGGCAAAATGAACTAACACAGAGGCACTGGTAGCTCCCATGCTGGATCTCTTCAGTACGGTGAGGGTTCCACTAGAGTAGGCAGTAAAGTCTGGATGTCAGTCCATAGGAGTTAATGAAGGGAGGACAGATTCCAAAGCAAGGGGAAATTAACATACCCAGTGGTCATCTCTGGCACCTTGAGATTGGCTAGGATTTTCTTCAATTTGATTGAGTTTCCAAGATATTATTGAACCTATAGTTTGGCCTATTTCCTAAATCTTGGAAAATCCTTCACCATTATTTCTTTTAATATTTCTTCTGTTCTATTCTTTCCTCCTGGGACTCCAATTATACCATTTGTTATTGTCCCACATGTATCTTTTTCATTATTTTGTCCCTGTGTGCTTCAGGTTGGATAATTTCTATTGATTTGTGTTTGAATTCATTGTTCCTTTATTCAGCTGTGTCAGGTCTGCTGTTAGACATATCCAATATAATTCTTAGTTTTAGATATGGCACCTTTCCGTTTCAGTGAGTATATTTGGATCTGTTATAAGAGATTCTGTTTCTCTATCAAATTCTTTTTTTAATCTATTTTTCACTCTTCTAAGTTCTATTAATATTTATAATTTTTTTGGAGGCCATTATCTGCTAATTCTAGTATCTGGGTCATGCCTGGGTCTGCTGTTTTGGCTATTTTCCCCTCTTGTTTATGGGTAACAGTTTCCTGCTCCTTTGCATAACTTGAAATTTTATTGCATGCCATGTATTGTGATTTAAACAACTCTAGGGACTGGAGAAAATATTACTTTATCCCAGAGGGGCAAACTCTTTACTAAGTCAGAAAACCAGAGTAAAGAAATGATGACTTCAATTAGATTCAATCATGGGTTGAGTTAGGTCACATCTGGGCTGCAGCTTTATTTACTTTTAGTTCACCTCTTGTTTCAAATGTATATGGCCAAGATAAGGTCTTGCGATTATTACCAGCCCCCATCTCTAGGAGGACTTTGAGCTCTGAGGACCATAATATAAAGGGAAATTGTTCTCTTTCCATCCCAGCCCTCTACCTCCCAAAATTTGACCATGCACTCAGCCAAAGTCTGGTGGGGAAGAATCAGTGGGTGGGGAGAATTAGTGTTGTGTTGTTGGAGTTGGAGTCTCACATATTTAATTTTCACATGGCCTAGCACAATGGATTGAAAAGATTTGCTGGCTTATTCCTAACCCCTACAGGACTGTCTGCAGAAGGAAGGTATACTCTTCCACCCTTTCATGGGTAGACATGGCAGATACTGCCAGGGAAGAAAGCAGACACTATTCTCTGCTCACATACAAAAGCTCAACTCTCTCTGGAATTTAATTCTTTTAGATTTCTTTGTATTTGTAGTGAACTAATGTATTTGAAACCTATATACTATTTTCTGTTGTTGTTTTTTTTTTTTTCCTGGCTTTGTTTGCTTGTTTGTTGTTGCTCTTTTGCCCAGGCTGGAGTGTAGTATCATGATCTTGGCTCACTGCAACCTCTGCCTCCCAGGTTCAGGCAATTCTTGTGCCTCAGCCTCCCGAGGAGCTGGGATTATAGGTGTGCACCACCACACCTGGCTAATTTTTGTATTTTTTGGTGGAGACGGGGTTTCACCCTGTTGGCCAGGCTGGTCTTGAACTGCTGACCTCAAGTGATCTGCCTGCCTCAGCCTTCCAAAGTGCTGGGATTACAGGAATGAGCCACCGTGCCCGGCCTATTTTCTGTTAGTTTTAGTTGTGGACGCAGTGGTCTGTCTTGAACTTGTACATCCTAAGCAGAAGCAGAATTCCCTCTGGTAATCGTTATGATCATATTGTAAGACCTCCTTATGAAGGGCCTGGAACTGCTTATATTGGTCTTCTTTTGTGAGGGTCAGCTGCAGTAGATATCTTTGGTAGGTCCTGAGACTCTCTCAGCTTACTGGTTACTGCTGGTAAAAAGCTCAATGGCTTGCAACAAACATTTATTTTCTTGCTCATGAAGATTTGAGTTGGCCCTGCTTCACTGGGATCATTTGGACTCAGCTTTGTGCTAAGAGTTGGGTTCAGTTATGATCCATATGCCCCATACCTCTCCTTGGCTATCTGGGACATACTTTTATGGTGGCTCTATGAGATTAATGGGGTTATGATATATGCTATGGACTGAATGTTTGTGTTCTTCTAAAATTCATATGTTAACACCCTAATCCCCATTGTGATGGTATTTACAGATGAGGCCTTTAAGAAGTCATTACAGAATGAGGGTGGAGCCGCATGATAAAATTAGTGCCCTTATAAGAATAGTTATGAGAGTGCTTGCTTCTTCTCTATTCTTTCTCTGTCGTGTGATCATACAAGAAGACAGCCATCTGAAAACCAGGAAGAGTGCCTTACCAAGCACCAGATCTGCCCGTTCCTTGATCTTTAGCTTTCCAGTTTCTGGAAACTGGAAATAAATGTTTGTTATTTAAGCCACCTAGTCTATAGTATATTTGTCATATCAGCCTACACTGATGAAGACAAAAATGATATACAAACAAATCTGAAGCCTCCTCTCGTGTTGTGTCTGTCAACATTCCACTCTCAAGACAATTTATCAAGACAACGTCAACATCAATGGGGCAGGGAAGGAGACTCCACCAACAGAGGGAGACACCGCGAAAGCCAAGTGTGGATGCAATTTTATTAAAGAAGAAGAAAGGATTTAAAAACATAATTCAATCTTCCCTTTCAGGGTAGGAAGATCAAGGCATGGCTGCATTAGCAAGATCCTGAAGAATGCACTGTTTCTCATACCCATAAAAAGAATCCTTTACATTTTCTGCATTAACCTTTTTATACTGAGCACGCATATGGCAAGTCTCACCCAGGAGGAAGGAAAAGAATAGATTTGAGGCAGCTAAAGCCAAGATGCTGACCCTGCTCCAGCTGGAAATGTTCCTCTCACCTGTTTCTTCCAATTCAGATGCTAATGGACAAGTGGTCTATTAAGGAAAAGGAAAACCAGGTGCCTCATGAAACAAACGATGCAACTACAGTAGCTCAGACAGCTCACAGAATTGTTGCTGTTGGTAACATACATCTCTATTCGTGCCATAAAATCTGCCCTAGTACGGTAGTTCTCAAACTTTAGCAAATAATGTAATTACCCAGAAAGCTTATTAAGAGAGTCCTGGGCCCCAAACCCCAGAGTTCATAATTTAGTGAGTCTTGGGTGGGACTCAATAATTTGCATTTCAAACAAGTGGCCAGGTGATGCTGCTGCTGCCGGTCTGGGTACTATGGATTGAAGACCATTGCTATAGGTCAAAAATTCTGTCAAGCACAGGCAGTTTCCACTCTCCTGAGGATGGTGGGAAGCCTTCATCTTTGAGTTGCCATGATAGTCTGCTAGCACTTCTGATGGACTGAAGATATTCATAGACAAAAATGTGTGAAACTGCAGCCTGGCATGTCAGAGAGAATCCTGCATTAGGATTGTTTGGTTTTAATTCATCTCTACGACCAACTTGCTTTGTAAACTTGGAGAAGCCATTTTCATCATTCGGGGTCTCAGGCTTCTGACATCCTAAAGAAAATCCAAGCATTAGATGGCTGATCAGTTAGTTGGCCTTTAAGGAGTCTAAAAACATTGAACTAATAGAAACAGAGAGTAGAAGAGTCATTGCCAGGGGCTAGAAGGTGGGGATAATGGTGAGATGTTGGTCAAAGGATAGAAACATTCAATTATAAGATGAATAAGTTATAAGGATTTAATGTAACACTTGGTGATTATTGTTAATAATATTGTATTGTTTACTTGAAATTTGATAAGAGCAGATTTTAAGTGTCCTTATCACAAACACAGAAAACAAAAATGGTAACTATGGGTATCAATGGATGTGTTCATTAATTTCATTCCAGTCACGATTATACAATGTACATGTGTGCCTAATCATCACATTGTACACCTTGAATATATATGTATATAATACTATATAAATATATAAATATAAATAATATATAAATATATATAAACTATATAAATATATAGTTTTTGTCAAATATATGTTTTAAAATAAAAATCTGTTACCCATTCATTATATAATTTTGTGGTATCATTATTGGTAGCTCTGGGAACTTGTGCAATTTGCTTAAATTCTACAAACCTCAGTTTTTAATCTGTAAAGTAGATATAACAATAATATTGACTTTAGAGGACAGTTGTGGGGATTCAGTGAGATTATACATTCATGATCTTAGTAAATGCTTACTAATATCATGTGTTGTTATTGTTTTTGTTATTCTTAATCATATGGACTTCACATCATGGTATTAAATCTAAGGGAAGAGAGAGAGAGACCACTTCCAGAGTAAAGAGAAAGGAAGATTTAAAGGAGAAAGGAGTTCTAGAGCTGCATCATAAAGGTCAAGTGAGATTTGGACTTGTGGACATTTCAGGTAGAGAAGAAAGGAAAAGGTAGGCGGAAGGAGGAATGTGAATGTGAACAGAAAGCAGGGAAAATACAGGCTATGTCTACTGATCAGAGAGGAGCTAAATTTACTGGGAAGCTGCATGTGTGAAGCAATACAGTGGAAAATAATTTAAGTCTGGAACCAAAGCAAGATAAAGAAAACCTGGGTTTATAAGACCCATGACTTCAGATTTTATTTGGGAGACAATGAGAAATAAATAATAAGTTCAGAGCACAAAGAGATCATTAGACTTGGGATTAAGGCTGTGTTACTTTAGATATTTACAGTTTCAGATGGTTCCTTCGACATTCTGAATTTGTTTTCCTCCTCTTGGTTGTGAAATGGAGCTTATGCATATACAGCATAGTGCTGTTACCAGGATTAAAGGAGAATACATACATGAACACATTGATAGTGGTTTTCTGCACATAGTAGACCTGAAGATAATGTTTTCTAAAAAGTTATTTTAAAATAGATTTACAGAGGAGTTGCGACGATAGTATACAGAGCTTCTGTATACTTGTCACCCAACTTCTGGTTAACAGTTTAATACCCATGATTCATTTATTAATACTAAGAAACTAACATGAGTACAATACTATTAACTAAAACAAAGACTTTTATTTGGATTTTACAGTTTTTTTCTACTAATGTCATTTTTTCTGTTTTATAATAACTAATGTCATTTTTTTCTGTTCCATAATCTAATACCCTGTTATATTACGTCATTTTATCTCCTTAATCTCCTACAGTCTGTGATGGACTTTGGTCTTTCCTTTGCCTCTCATGATCTTGACACATTTGAAGGATATTTTTCCTGTGTTTTGAGAATGTCCCTCAGTTTGGGTTCATCAGACATTTATGGTTATACTAGAGTTAAGTATTTTGAGGAGGTCTATCAAAGAGGAGATAACATCGAATTAGGTGTATAGCTAGGGTTGGCTGCATAATTTGCAGGGGCCACTTGTTCAAAAAGCAGGAAAAAATGTATTAAAGATAATAATATATAAAGCTTTTATCTCTCAACTTGTCATGATGGTTTTTATTTGCTATTTAATATTATTCTAAATAAAATATAACATTTTAACTTATTAACATTTTATTATTTATCTTTATATTGTGCAATGACAGTCTTAAGTACATATATAAGAGCATTTAACTCATAGGCAGAATCGCCAAAATTGTACAATTAGTATTTTGAACTTTGTACGTGAATGTGTCTCATTTTTACCCAAACAACAGAGATGACGCACAAAATGAACTCAATCGTTTTTTTATTTTGCATCTTGGTATGCACACGTTCTACCAACACTCCACCTGCAGTTTACTGACGAATAAGAAAGGACTGAAAAGCAAAGAAACATTGGTTGCCCTACATTTCACTTTCCTTTTGTTATATCATTTTCAGCATAATTAGCTGAAACATGGAAGTGACATGGGTAAGAAAGAATATGATAGGATTTCATGGTGATTTATGTTGCAGAGAACACCACTGGTTTCCTTCTCTGTTCAAAGAACGTTTGAAAGGAAGTATGGTTTCTAAGTGCTGTCAGTGTCCCTGCTTACTAAGTCATAGACGTTAGTAAGTGTATTGACATTTCTCTTGTACTTGCTTTGTGCTGAACTTCCATGCACCATGGGCTCCCTGAAATCCTATGCTCATGGGCATCCTAGCTACTTGTAAATCAGGTGGCAAAGATTAGTAGACATTCAAATCGTACATCATCCTCTCTGCTCACAGACAAGCTCCATTTT
Organism: Hylobates moloch; assembly: GCF_009828535.3. NCBI lineage: Eukaryota > Metazoa > Chordata > Mammalia > Primates > Hylobatidae > Hylobates > Hylobates moloch. The sequence continues at coordinate 91,661,971 of NW_026652285.1, read as the reverse complement.
CCCATCACACTTCACTCATCATTCGTAGAACATAAGTCCAAAGATAAAATTATTAAGAATTTCAAGACGCCAAGAGCAGAGCATTAAATCAAGTGTGTGGGCCCTACCAAGCATGGAGCTGTCTGGCTGCACAGGTTACACATCTATAAAGCCAATGCTGGGTACAAGGTATCAATGTTACCATTGCTGTTAACCTTAATTGTTTGGTCAAGGCAGTGTCTGCCAGGTTTCTCCATCATGAAGTTCCCAGTTTTCCCTTGGCACACTCCATTTGTTAGAAGCAAATCACTAATTCCAGCCTAAACTTAAAGGGAAGGAAATGAAACCTCATGTCCTAGAGGGAGGAGTCTCAAAAAATTGGTGGAAATATGTTTAAATTACCACAGTTATTAATATACACTTTGGGGTAGCTAATGCTTTTTGAATGTCATAACTCATGGGCCATTTTGGAATCTCATGACCCACATCTTACCTTCAGTTCTGTGATACTATATATGGCAAAAATGGTACAAAACCTAAGAAATTAACATGAATATAATACTAAGAGCAAGAGAGCAAGTTAAATCTCCCTGCACTATAGATCACAGCCTCTTACCAGTAAGAGACTCTAGGTCTTGGAACTGACTCAGACAACAGGTGAAGTGACCCTCTCTATCCAGGAACTGCACTGACCTACTTTCCTTGGAAAATCTTTTCCTTTGTGGGCTATGGACACCACGTGGTGAGGTGGAGTTCTATACATAGAATCATCTCCAAGTGGATGACTGGGAGTAAGTAATTATCTGCCCATGGTGCAGGGAGCTCCAAGCCCCCTCATCACCCGTGGAGTGCACAGCATCTCTGCCTGCCTGCAATTCCCCTCGTTTGGCAGATGCTGTCTGCAGAAGACGCTGAGTGCAGGCGAATTATTTCCACTACTTCCTGCTAATTTCAGTACTGCATTCATCCAAGGCTCTCAAAACTCTTAATCAACAGGAATATACTACCCTGAGACTGGGTCATAGAGGGACAGCCTAGAGATCTGGGTAGATTGGTGGCAGCTGCTGCCCTCTCTCTGAAGAGAATTAGTGTAGATATCATCATGCTTGGTGACAGGAGGAGGAATGAGACAGTCTTTTAAGGTCTCTTCCAATCTGGGAAGTCTATGAATATCGCTACCAGCTGAGAGTGATTCTCCATGCTTTATTCATCATGAAAATGACGCAAATTCAGAAAAGCAGCTCTCTCAAAGGTAGGTGGCCACTAAACCAGGCATTGAGACACTTAGCATTCTGAAAACACTTGCTGAGGAATGTCCTTGAGTTTTTAATAAAAGGTCATTTCAGGTATGGAGAGAAGAAGCATACTGTACTTAGTGTAATGCATGGAAATAGACTGAAGGGCTTTAAGTTCTATAGTAGTGAGCTATAGTTACCTAGAAAAGCTATTGTAATTCTAGACTGTGTTAACAGAAGTAAAAGACATCGGATAAGGAAGGAGACATTTTATCTCTTGTGCTGATCAGATCTTACCTGGACTATACTGTTTCATTCTTGTTATACTTGGGAGTTTAGGGGAAAATCAAAGACTTTCAAAGAAAGGTCATCCAGATCATGAAGGGTCTCAGAATCATGCAAAAAAAACAAAGCAAAACAAAACAAACAAAAAAACAGCTGGAAGGATCAGGCATGTAAAGCCTGCAAAACTAGAAACTGATAAGAATTATGACTGTTATCTTCCCATACGATGGAATGAAACGTGAAAGAAATTTCAAGAAGCTAGCAACCAGTTCTAACAAGGTAGTGATGAGGATTTTTGTCTCAATAGTTTGTAAGGAAGACCTTTATAACATCCAGAGCTGTGCAATGATGGAATTGTGGATCCTGGCACACACTCATCAGAAGTAGCCTGAGATATCTATCAATGATGCTGAAGAGGTGCTTAAACAGTGAGTAATCTATTTCTAACTGTAAAGAGTAAATACAGATATGAGTTTTCTTCATATGAATCTCTAAAATTCACACAATTGCAATCAACATCTTCTCTAGGATTTTTTTATTTTAAAAGTTTTCAAATATACACTAAAATTTAAATAACTGCAGTAAACACCATATACCCACCATCTAGATGTTATCCTTGACAACTTTTATAATCACAACTTTATTGAGATATACCATAAAATTCACCTATTTAACGTGCACAATTCATTGTTTTGCAGCATATAGTATTTACAGAGATGTGAAACCATCACCACAGTTGATTTTACATTTTCATCACTCCCCCAGAAAACACCATTTCTATTAGCAGTCACTTACCTTCAGACCCTCACTCGCCATGTTCTTTCCACCACCTAGTGCTAGGAAACCAACAATCTACTTTCTGTCTCTATAGACCTGCCTATTCTAGACATTTCATACAAATGAAATCATACAATATGTGACCTTTTATTACTAGATCTTCTTTCATCTAGCAGAATATCTTCAAGGTTCATCCATGTTGCAGCAGGTATCAGAAACCCCAGAAATATGTCCATGCATACACTTTTTTTGAGACGGAGTCCCACACTGTCACCTAGGCTGGAATGCAGTACCATGATCTCATCTCATTGCAACCTTTGCCTCCTGGGTTCAAGGGATTCTCCTGCCTCAGCCTCCTGAGTAGCTGGGATTTACAGGTGCCTGCCACCAGGCCCGGCTAATTTTTTTTTTTTTTTTTTGTATTTTTAGTAGAAACTAATAGTTTTGCCATTTTGGCTAGACTGGTCTTGAACTCCTCACCTCAAGTGATCCACCCACCTGGGCCTCCCAAGGTGCTGGGATTACAGGCATGAGCCACCACACTGAGCAAACATTTTATTTACTCACTCATCAGTTGGAGGGCTTACAGGTTGTTTCTACTTCCCAGCCTCCACAACTGTGAGCAATAAATTTCTGTTATTATTAGTAAGAAGAAGAAGGAAGAGAAGGAGGAGGAGGAGGAGACCTCCATGAACAAACATGTACAAATTGTTGTGTGGATGTATATTTTTATTTCTCGTATGATTGGATTTGCTGGATGAAAGTAAGTATGTATTTATGTTTATCAGAATCTGTCAGAACTTTCCCTGCAGTAGTTGTACCATTTTATAATAAATAGCCTTGATTATATTCTTTATAACAAAGAGTATAAGGGAGTTCTGATTGTTCCACATTCTTGTCAACTTCTAGTGTTACCGGTATATTTAATTTTGGCCATTTTCTTAGGCGTGTATTTATATCTTATTGTGGTTTAATTTGCACTTAGATGACGACTAATAATATTACGCACTTTATGATTTGCTTATTGGTCATTTGTATATTTCTTTTGAAAAGAGCATACAAATATTTTGCCTACTTTTTACTGAGTTGTTTGACTTTTTATGTTTGAGTTATAGGACTTATTTATATACCCAGGGTAAATAGTCCTTTATTGAATATTTATTAATATTTTCGCACAGCCTATAACTTTTCTATTCATTTTCTCAATGGTGTCTTTTGATGAAAAGAGTTTTTTTTTTTATTTTGAGGACGCCATATTAGCATGTTTTGTCTTTTATAGTTACGTTTTCTATGAGCTGTTTAAGATATCTGTGTCTATCCCCAATAATGAAGATCATCAGCTATGCTTTTTTTTTATTATTATAGTTTTAGTTTTAGGGTACATGTGCACAGCATGCAGGTTGGTTACATATGTATACATGTGCCATGTTGGTGTGCTGCACCCAGTAACTCGTCATTTAACATTAGGTATATCTCCTAATGCTATCCCTCCCCCCTCCCCCCACTTCACAACAGGCCCCATGTGTGATGTTCCCCTTCCTGTGTCCATGTATTCTCATTGTTCAATTCCCACCTATGAGTGAGAACATGCGGTATTTGGTTTTTTGTCCTTGCGATAGTTTGCTGAGAATGATGGTTTCCAGCTTCATCCATGTCCCTACAAAGGACATGAACTCATCATTTTTATGGCTGCATAGTATTCCATGGTGTATATGTGCCACACTTTCTTAATCCAGTCTATCATTGTTGGACATTTGGCTTGGTTCCAAGTCTTTGCTATTGTGAATAGTGCCACAATAAACATACATGTGCGTGTGTCTTTATAGCAGCATGATTTATAATCCTTTGGGTATATACCCAGTAATGGGATGGCTGGATCAAATGGTATTTCTAGTTCTAGATCCCTGAGGAATTGCCACACTGTTTTCCACAGTGGTTGAACCAGTTTACAGTCCCACCAACAGTGTAAAAGTGTTCCTATTTCTCCACATCCTCTCCAGCACCTGTTGTTTCCTGACTTTTTAATGATGGCCATTCTAACTGATGTGAGATGCTATCTCATTGTGGTTTTGATTTGCATTTCTCTGATGGCCAGTGATGATGAGCATTTTTTCATGTGTTTTTTGGCTGCATAAATGTCTTCTTTTGAGAAGTGTCTGTTTATATCCTTCACCCACTTGTTGATGGGGTTGTTTGATTTTTTCTTGTAAATTTGTTTGAGTTCTTTGTAGATTCTGGATATTAGCCCTTTGTCAGATGAGTAGATTGCAAAAATTTTCTCCGATTCTGTAGGTTGCCTGTTCACTCTGATGGTAGTTTCTTTTGCTGTGCAGAAGCTCTTTAGTTGAATTAGATCCCATTTGCCAATTTTGGCTTTTGTTGCCATTGCTTTTGGTGTTTTAGACATGAAGTCCTTGCCCATGCCTATGTCCTGAATGGTATTGCCTAGGTTTTCTTCTAGAGTTTTTATTGTTTTAGGTCTAACATTTGAGCCTTTAATCCATTTTGAATTAATTTTTGTATAAGGTGTAAGGAAGAGATCCAGTTTCACCTTTCTACATATGGCTAGCCAGTTTTCCCAGCACCGTTTATTCAGTAGGGAATCCTTTCCCCATTTCTTGTTTTTGTCAGGTTTGTCAAAGATCAGATGGTTGTAGATAAGCGGCATTATTTCTGAGGGCTCTGTTCTGTTCCGTTGGTCTATATCTCTGTTTTGGTACCAATACCATGCTGTTTTGGTTGCTGTAGCCTTGTAGTATAGTTTGAAGTCAGGTAGCATGATGCCTCCAGCTTTGTTCTTTTGGCTTAGGATTGACTTGGCAATGTGGGCTCTTTTTTGATTCCATATGAACTTTAAAGTAGTTTTTTCCAATTCTGTGAAGAAAGTCACTGGTAGCTTGATGGGGATGGCATTGAATCTATAAATTACCTTAGGCAGTATGGCCATTTTCACGATATTGATTTTTCCTACCCATGAGCATGGAATGCTCTTCCATTTGTTTGTATCCTCTTTTATTTCGTTGAGCAGTGGTTTGTAGTTCTCCTTGAAGAGATCCTTCATGTCCCTTGTAAGTTGGATTCCTAGGTATTTTATTCTCTTTGAAGCAATTGTGAATGGTAGTTCACTCATGATTTGGCTCTCTGTTTGTCTGTTATTGGTGTATAAGAATGCTTGTGATTTTTGCACATTGATTTTGTATCCTGAGACTTTGCTGAAGTTGCCTATCAGCTTAAGGAGATTTTGGGCTGAGACGATGGGGTTTTCTAGATATACAATCACGTCATCTGCAAACAGGGACAATTTGACTTCCTCTTTTCCTAACTGAGTACCTTTTATTTCCTTCTCCTGCCTGATTGCCCTGGCCAGAACTTCCAACACTATGTTGAATAGGAGTGGTGAGAGAGGGCATCCCTGTCTTGTGCCAGTTTTCAAAGGGAATGCTTCCAGTTTTTGCCCATTCAGCATGATATTGGCTGTGGGTTTGTAGTAGATAGCTCTTATTATTTTGAGATATGTCCCATCAATACCTAATTTATTGAGAGTTTTTAGCATGAAGGCTTGTTGAATTTTGCCAAAGGCCTTTTCTGCATCTATTGAGATAATCATATGGTTTTTGTCATTGGTTCTGTTTATATACTGGATTACATTTATTGATTTGCATATGTTGAACCAGCCTTGCATCCCAGGGATGAAGCCCACTTGATGATGGTGGATAAGCTTTTTGATGTGCTGCTGGATTCAGTTGCCAGTATTTTATTATTTTTTTTTATTTTTTTTTATTTTTTATTTTTTTTTTTTATTATACTTTAGGTTTTAGGGTACATGTGCACAATGTGCAGGTTTGTTACATATGTATCCATGTGCCATGTTGATTTCCTGTACCCATTAGCTCGTCATTTAGCATTAGGTATATCTCCTAATGCTGTCCCCGCCCCCCCCACCCCCCACCCCACAACAGTACCCGGAATGTGATGTTCCCCTTCCTGTGTCCATGAGTTCTCATTGTTCAATTCCCACCTATGAGTGAGAACATGCGGTGTTTGGTTTTTTGTCCTTGCGATAGTTTACTGAGAATGATGTTTTCCAGTTTCATCCATGTCCCTACAAAGGACAGGAACTCATCATTTTTTATAGCTGCATAGTATTCCATGGTGTATATGTGCCACATTTTCTTAATCCAGTCTATTGTTGTTGGACATTTGGGTTGGTTCCAAGTCTTTGCTATTGTGAATAGTGCCGCAATAAACATACGTGTGCATGTGTCTTTATAGCAGCATGATTTATACTCCTTTGGGTATATACCCAGTAATGGGATGGCTGGGTCAAATGGTATTTCTAGTTCTAGATCCCTGAGGAATCGCCACACTGACTTCCACAATGGTTGAACTAGTTTACAGTCCCACCAACAGTGTAAAAGTGTTCCTATTTCTCCACATCCTCTCCAGCACCTGTTGTTTCCTGACTTTTTAATGATGGCCATTCTAACTGGTGTGAGATGGTATCTCACTGTGGTTTTGATTTGCATTTCTCTGATGGCCAGTGATGATGAGCATTTCTTCATGTGTTTTTCGGCTGCATAAATGTCTTCTTTTGAGAAGTGTCTGTTCATGTCCTCTGCCCACTTTTTGATGGGGTTGTTTGTTTTTTTCTTGTAAATTTGTTTGAGTTCATTGTAGATTCTGGATATTAGCCCTTTGTCAGATGAGTAGGTTGCAAAAATTTTCTCCCATTCTGTAGGTTGCCTGTTCACTCTGATGGTAGTTTCTTTTGCTGTGCAGAAGCTGTTTAGTTTAATGAGATCCCATTTGTCAATTTTGGCTTTTGTTGCCATTGCTTTTGGTGTTTTAGACATGAAGTCCTTGCCCACGCCTATGGCCTGAATGGTATTGCCTAGGTTTTCTTGTAGGATTTTAATGGTTTTAGGTCTAACATTTAAGTCTTTAATCCATCTTGAATTAATTTTTGTATAAGGTGTAAGGAAGGGATCCAGTTTCAGCTTTCTACATATGGCTAGCCAGTTTTCCCAGCACCATTTATTAAATAGGGAATCCTTTCCCCATTTCTTGTTTTTGTCAGGTTTGTCAAAGATCAGATAGTTGTAGATATGCGGCATCATTTCTGAGGGCTCTGTTCTGTTCCATTGATCTATATCTCTGTTGTGGTACCAGTACCATGCTGTTTTGGTTACTGTAGCCTTGTAGTATAGTTTGAAGTCAGGTAGCGTGATGCCTCCAGCTTTGTTCTTTTGGCTTAGGATTGACTTGGC